>NW_015177025.1:607920-627883 GCF_001447785.1 Gekko japonicus | reverse complement strand
CCCCTCTCTCTGGGTACCTCCCTTTGAGTTCCAAATTGCAGAAAAAGCATTTCTCCAGAGGTGGGTGAGTTTTGCCAAGTTTGAAGACCGTTCCATTTGCTCAGCAGCAGTGGCTTTCTGCCCTTAGTGGGGATACATATTTGCTTCAGTTAATACCACCATATTATTTTTGATAACAAGACATTAATCTGAGGTTTGGGGCTTTTTAAATATAGGCTCCAGTCACACGGGCCAGATAACGCGCGGGGGAGCTATTTGCCCCGGAGCAAAATAAAGCGTGGTAGCCCGATCACACAGTCCCCTGAGTCTTCGCACTTGGGCTGTTAGCTGGTGATCACACGGCGATGCTAGAGCATGGCAAAGAAGCGGCGTGGCAAGCGTTTCACATTTGTGCGCATGCGCAGTTCCGCGGAGCAGCACTGCTTTCAGTTATGTGTTTGTGCGCATGCGCTTATGAAGAACATCTGTTTTGCGACGGGACGTGGATGGGCCCCGGATGCCACAGGATACTAGCGCTCCCGTGATCAGACGCCCGCCCCTTCCCCGCGTTTTCCGGATACTAGTGCACTTTCCGAGGTACTTTTTTACTGCACATCTTCGGCGGGACACCACGGGTTGGGCACAGGTGCACTACGCTTCCCAGATGTTGTGGTGTGATCACGCACCGAAAATCCGCCTGACATTCGTGCCTTTAGCGCGGCAAATCCTCTGTGTTGAACGGGGCCATAGATAGATAGTTAGATGGATGGATAGATAGTATAGTGGTACATATAGCAGCCCGGTTAGTCCAGTTTGGCCCGAGCTCAATGAGCTAGAGTCAGCCCTGGTTAGTACTTGGGCGGGAGTCCACCGACGAAGACTAACTAACGTTGCTATGCAGAAGGAGGTTATGGATGGCAAAGCACCTCTGCTCACCACAGGCCTGGAAGGCCCCGTAGAAGGAGTCGCCACGAGTTGTTTGCGACTTGACTGAATATAATGTTATTAAATCCTTATAGCATCGTATGTCGCCAGTGTCAGTTTCACAAGCCTGCGCTTAACACGGCGAGCATCAGTCTCCACATAAAGATGTTGCCAAAAAGGTATTGTCAGTGTATGAATCTGCCTTGTGTTGGGTCATACCGTTGGTCCATTGCCGTGAATATATGATGGAAAGTTTGTGGGCGATCCCTGCTGAGACTTCTGAAGCCCCGAATGAGGTTTTCGGTGCCGAAACGCAGCTCCTTTCCACAACTGGATACAGAATAAATGATACCGATACGGAACAGTAAGTGCAGTGGAATTGATGGTGGAATATAAGAGAGGAGGAAAGGTGCAGTTTGCATAATTCATGCCGGTTTCAAAATTCAGATGTTGTTAGTTCAGGTGTTTCAGTCTTGGGAGGTTTGTTTTTTAAGCTCCAAAAACAGGGTTTCCTGGTCAGTGGGTCAACTAACAATTTTTAAGCAGCCACCATTCAGTTTTGCACATTCTCATGCAACTTACAGTGCAACCCTATGGACATTTTCCTGGGTTGTTGTTGTTGTTGTTGTTGTTCAGTCGCACAGTCGAGTCCGACTCTTCGCGACCCCATGGACCACATCACGCCAGGCCCTCCTGTCTTCCTTCGTGCTCCGGAGTTTGCTTAATTTCATGTTCGTTGCCTCTGTCTTACTGACAATTAGAAGCTTAACATGGAGAGCAATAGGTGAGGCCCGTGCCTGACGGAACCGCCGGCCAAAGCAGTCCTCCTCAGAGTTAGAAAGCTTTAACCCCAACGTGTGACTTAGTTGCCTTGCCGAGTAGCCCCACCCAATCCCTGACGCAAATCTCAGTCTCCCACGGGACCCTTCCTTACCATTCTGGGTTGCCGTCGGGGGTCCCACATTTACGCAGAAGATTTCTCACATGGGTAGGAATAAGGGGCCGTGGCTCAGTGGTTGGAACATCTGCTTGGCATGCAGAAGGTCCCAGGTTCAATCCCTGGCTTCTCCAGTTAAAAGGACCAGGCCGTAGGCAGTGCTCCCTCTAAGCTCTGGAGTCTTGTGAGCAAAAATTCTACTTTGTGAGCTACTGGCCTTAAAGTTGTGAGTGGGCGATTTGGCTCCTGCATGTATTAGTTTGCTCTGGAGCCATCCTTCCCGAGCGAAAACAGAAATGTGTGAGCCGGAGGCTAAAGAACTGTGAGCTAGCTCACACTAACTCAGCTTAGAGGGAATACTGGCAGTAGGTCATATGGAAGACCTCTGCACGAGACCCTGGAGAGCTGTGAAGAGGGGCTGTGGCTCAGTGGCAGAACATCTGCTTGGCATGCAGAAGGACCCAGGTTCAATCCCCAGCATCTCCAGTCAAAAGGACCAGGCAGGAGGTGATGTGAAAGACCTCAGCCTGAGACCCTGGAAAGCTGTAAAGAGGGGCTCTGGCTCAGTGGTGGAGCACCTGCTTGGCATGCAGAAGGTCCCAGGTGCAATCCCCAGCATCTCCAGTTTAAAAGGACCAGGCAGGAGGGGATGGGAAAGACCTCCGCCTGAGACCCTGGAGAGCTGTAAAGAGGGGCTGTGGCTCAGTGGCAGAACATCTGCTTGGCATGCAGAAGGTCACAGGTTCAGTCCCTGGCATTTTCAGTCAAAAGGACCAGGCAGGAGATGATGGGAAAGACCTCCGCCTGAGACCTTGGAAAGGTGTAAAGAGGGGCTGTGGCTCAGTGGCAGAGCCTCTGCTTGGCATTCAGAAGGTCCCAGGTTCAGTCCCCGGCATCTCCAGCTAAAAAGGACCAGGCAGGAGGGGATGGGAAAGACCTCCGCCTGAGACCCTGGAGAGCTGTAAAGAGGGGCTGTGGCTCAGTGGCAGAGCCTCTGCTTGGCATGCAGAAGGTCCCAGGTGCAGTCCCCAGCATCTCCCGTTAAAAAGGACCAGGCAGGAGGTGGTGGGAAAGACCTCCGCCTGAGACCCTGGAGAGCTGCTGCCAGTCTGAGTAGCTAGTACTGACCTTGGTGGACCAAGGATCTGATTCAGTAAGGCAACTTCATGTATTCATGTCCGTTCATGTACATAAGCCCACAAAATTGACTGTTGACGGGCCTGCAAAATAGATTTACTAGCCCTCGGCTTCCAACAGATGCCTGTTTCACCAACCCCGGAGGAACAAGTCTGCTCTGGCACAGAGAATCGTGAGTCTTGCATGTGATGAAGAGGACTGGAGCTCTGCACAAAGTACCTTTGTTCATTTTTAAGGTGTCACAGGACTCTCTTTTCACGCTAATGATTTGTGGTCAAAAAAGAACCAGCTTATGTCAGAGCTTCCTCCCCTTGAGAAGCCTGTATTCAACACTGGTGGACCCCCCCCCCACCCCCCCGGGAGTTGGCTGTGAGGGTGTTTAAAGGCTGACAATTTGCCCTGATTTTAGCGCCGCAATTACCACTGATGTGATGTGCCACTGCTGTGGCTGTGGTGTATACGCAGGGCCAGTGTTCCCTCTAAGCTGAGTTAGTGTGAGCTAGTTCACGGTTTTTTAGCCTCCGGCTCACCCAATTTTTTCTTAGCTCAGGAAGGAGGGCTCCAGAGCAAACTGATTTACGCAGTAGCCAAATCGCTCGCTCACAACTGTAATGCCAGTCACTTACAAAGTTGGATTTTTGCTCACAAGACTCGGCAGCTTAGAGGGAGCACTGCTCATGACCCATGATAGTTCAGTGTCTCTGGGAATGCATGCGAGGGAGGATAGATGGAAAAAGGGGAATTTCCATGCTGGATCAGGAGGTGTAGACTGGACATCTGAAACTGTCTTATACAAAGGAACAAAGTTTAGGTCCAGCGGCACCTTTAAGACCAACAAAATTTAATTCTGGGTATAAGCTGAAGATATATAACATATATAATGCTGGGTATAACAGCGTTCTGTGCGCCTCGGCATTTAGTCATGCCAGCCACATGACCACGGAAACATCTTCGGACAGCGCTGGCTCTTCGGCTTTGAAACGGAGATGAGCACTGCAACCCTAGAGTCGGATTCGACTGGCTTTCGAGCAAGGGAACCTTTACCTATACCTATAAGCTGAAGAAGTGTGCATGCACACAAAATCTTATACCCAGAATTCAACTTTGTTGGTCTTAAAGGTGCCGGTGGACTCAAACTTTGTTCTGTTGCTTCAGACCAACACGGGAGACCCACCTGAATCTGTCTTCATAGCTGTCGTTTTTCCCCAACAATGGGTACTTTAGATCCTTTTAACTGGATTACATTTGGAACCTTCTGCATGTGAAAAGCAAGCGTCTGCTATTGATGTAAGGTGAAGATTGGCAGCTGGTGCCCCCTTGAGCTACAGGTTGCGCCATTTTAAAAAGGAGACAAATGTCTTAGGCCACTTTATACAGAACCTGGCTACAGGTCCATCCAGTCTGATACCTGCTTCATGAGATCCTTTCAGCAGACATGCCGGGGGTTAAACTTGGCACTTTTGCACACAAAGCAGGATCTCTGCCTTCTAAGCCATGGGCTTTCCCACTGCAGAGTGGGAGGGGCCATGGCTCAGTGGCAGAGCATCTGCTTGGCATGCAGAAGGTCCCAGGTTCAATCCCTGGCATCTCCAGGTAAAAGGATCAAGCACTAAGGTGAAGTACACACCCAGAGAAATGCTGATCACCACTTTGGGGTCAGGAAGTACTTTTCTCCAGGCCAATTTGGCCAGGGATCCTGGAGGGTACCCCCCCCTTTGGGGCATAGGGGAGGGGTCACTGGGGGTGGGGGGAGGTATTTGTGAATTTCCTGCATTGTTCAGAGGCTTGGACTAGATGACCATAGAGGTCCCTTCCAACTCTATGACTGGGGGAAAACATAATAAATAATCCACTTTCAATCCCCGTCCAGTGCACTTTCCAACCGGATTTTACTGTGTGAACTGGCAAAATCCAGTTGGAAAGTGGATTATTTAGTGTGTGACCGCAGCCTATGATTCTATGAAAGACCTCTCTGCCTGCAACCCTGGAAAGCCGCTGCCAGTCTGAGTAGACAAGACTATAACTTTGATGGACCAGGAGTCTGTTTCAGGAGAAGGCAATTTCAGATGTTCACGTGTTTTCAGATAAATGAGTAAAAGCTCAAATCCACATATGGCCACATTTCCCCAGATTTAAGTCTGGTTCTGTGGGTATAGACCTCTACCTGGACCTCTGATGAATGATTTCCAAAGGCCAGGTATTGAGTACAGCTTACAATGTTTGTTTGTTTTTTTAAACTGTACGGTAGACATGATTGTCGGTGTGTTAGTGAGAAATGTTAGGACTGAGAAGTTCTGGAACAAGCCAAGCCGAATGCCCCCTGCATTAATGCTTTGCAGAGACCAACCAACTCCAGGGCTACCAGCAGGACACCTCTGGCAGTATGGGAGGAGGCAACTGATGAAGTGACACTTCATTGTTGTCACTGTTGTTGAAGGATCCGGGTTGAGTGACCCCTGAAGCCCTGGCAGAGTTGCTGGTGCTCGGCTCTGCTTGCTCTTGGCCGCCAGAGATCCTCTCGGGCAAGTCGCCCACTGGGAAATTTCCCTGTTGGTTAAATGGCCAATCCATACCCGTTAAAGGCATTCTTTAAAGGTAGGAAATAGCACTGGGAGAATGAGTTGGGGGTACCATGGTAGGACTTGCACTGAGGAAGACCTGGGTTTGAATCCTGGCTCACCTCTGAATCTCTCCGGGGGACCTTTTCCCAGTCATTCTGTCTCAACCTAACCTACCTTGCAGGGTTGCTGTGAGGATACCATTTGCACTGTCCAAGTCCCTCAGAGGAAGGGAAGGGTCGAAATGAGATAAATAATAAAAAACTGGGGAGTGGGTGCGAATCTCAGGCACACATTCCCTGAGGCCTAGAAACTTGATGCTGGCGCCTACAAATTGGAACTATCCCCCCCCCCCCCAATTCTATCTGAAGACATTGAAGCCAAGATTAACTCTGGAAAGTTGCGTGAGAAGGGAGGGGGGAGAGAGAGAGAGAGACAGAGAATCTTTCTCTCTTAGCTATAATTTTGTAATGTCATTTTCAATCAATAGACCTTTAGCAAAAAGATGAGGCCAGTGATGGAGGAAGGCCCTTTAAATAATTTAGCTCTCTTTAATGGAGCGATTTCATTTTTTGATAGAATGGCTTTATTGAAAAGTAGATGTTTTGCACGCAGGAGCCTTCCCCCTTTGCAACCCATTAAAAAAAAAAAAATCCCAGAGAGAGAGCGTAGCTGCAGCTTTGCTAGGAAGTTCCAATCCAACTTGGCTTAATTCATTATCGCCTTCGTCGTTTGTGTGTGTGTGTGTGTGGGGGGGGGGCTATAGGAATAACTCTAGCAAGGTCTTCGTTTAGCCAATATAGTAGCATAGCTGGTATTAAGAACATCCGAGAACATAAGAGAAGCCAATGTTGGATCAGGCCAGTGGCCCATCCAGTCCAACGCTCTGGGTCACACAGTGGCCAAAAATACCAGGTGCCATCAGGAGGTCCAGCAGTGGGGCCAGGACACTAGAAGCCCTCCCACTGTTGTGTGTCCCCCCCAAGCACCAAGAATACAGAGCATCACTTGCCCCAGAGTCCCTATCTATACCTTGTGGCTAATAGCCACTGATGGACCTCTGCTCCGTATGCTTATTCAATTCCCTCTTGAAGCCGTCCATGCTTGTAGCCGCCACCACCTCCTGTGGCAGTGAACTCCATCACTCTTTGGTGTTAATCACCATCGTTTTCAGCATCCTGAGCGTTGCTATGGGGAAGTTGGCCAGTGGAGCCCAAACCCAAAATGGGATTTTGAGTCCAGTGGCACCTTATAAATGGGATTTTGAGTCCAGTGGCACCTTATAGAGGCCAGTGAGATTTCCGGGGTATAACAAAAGGAACTTTGAATCTCAAAAGCCTACACCCTGGAGATCTCGTTGCTCTCTGAGGCGCTCTGTTGGGGGGTGGGGGGGGGATGAAGTGCCATAAGTCACTTTAAACGTCTGGTGACCCTCTGAACAAATGTCCTCCAAAACGTCGTCTCGTTGACAGCTTCGCTCAGGTCTTGCAAACTGAGGACCGTGGCTTCCTTTATGGAGTCAGGGCGTCTCCTGGTGGGTCTTCCTCTTTTCCTTGCATTATTGTCATTTCCAGTGACTCTTGTTTTCTCATTATCTGACCAAAGCACGATAGCCTCATTAGTTGTAGATTTCCCAGGCTGTATGGCTACGTTCTTGGCATTGTAGTGGTCACGGCTCAGGTTGGGGGTGTCACCTGACGCTGCCACCACTCTGGTTTTAGGTTCCCTTGAGAAGGCCCAGAGCACCCTCCCAAGACCTTCAGACCTCCCTTGTTTGGCCGAAATAAGCGTGAGGACCAGGCAGAGTAAACAACAAGAAAAGTGGTTTTTTTACAGGGGGTCAGCCCAATATGGGAAAACAAACAAGGTGCAAGAACAATATCAGTAAGGGGGTGAAAAGAAAAGAAACCAAATGCCCTAACACAACTAGACTCACAGTCCCTAGCTCACTGTCTCAAGTGGGCCTCAGTCGGCTCACCCTTCCTCTCAGGAGGAGGGTCTTTTCCCTGCAGCAGCCTTCCTTCTGGCTCTGCTCTCTTGGAAGAAAGAACAGCTCTTCTTCTGTACCAGCTCTTTTGTTCTAAGTCCCTTTTCTCTGTGATTGGCTAAAATTGGTGCCAAAACCTCTCAGGGACCTCTGGGAGCTGTAGGCCAGGCCTCTTTTCACTGCTACTCAGGCTCCCCGGGCCTGCTAGGCCTTTGCTTGCACAGCCCAGCTCATGACAGTAGTTTCGCCAGCAGCTGTGAGTGGCATCCTCAGAGGTATAACACGGAAAGATTGAGTACTCTCTGTGACACAGAGAGCCCGGAAGATCTACAACAATGAATGAACTCCGACTGCGAAAAGCTTCGACAACATATGATAGCCTCAGTTGAGTCCTTTTAGCTTCCTGGGAGAGTTCAGCCTTGATTTGATCCGGAGCCCACTTACTTGTCTTTTGGGTGGGCCAGGATATCCGTGAAACTCTCCTCCAAGACCATTAAGGTGCTACTGGACTTGGATCTTGCCCTTCTGCTGCAGACCAACACGGCCACCAACTCCAAACCCAAATTGGATTCCTCGCGTGGCTGGGAAGCATATCAAACGTCAGTCTCCAAGTGGCGGCCCTGTCTCTTTTCTCCTCTCATTGTACCCCTTACTGCTCCCCCCGCCCCGCCCCGCCCAACATGACGGCTTGGGACAGTCACTCATGTCCTGTTGAAAAATGGACCCCAAAGGGTGCCACCCACATGATTCTCTGTCCGGGCCCCCCTCCCTGTTAAGGTCCTGAGCCTTGGGGGGGGGGGGGCGGTTAGTGTAACGTAATGCTCCCTTCTAACCATGTTTGGTAGACCTTTGTGTGTAATTCTGGTTGTCCTATCTAAGAAGGGATATCATAGAGCTGGAGAAGATCCAGAAAAGGGCAACCAGAACAACAAAAGGGATTTCCACTTTTTGGGTCAAAGGTCAAGTGTTCGGTGGCTTTTTAGCTTAGGGACAACGCTAACTTGGGGTGGGACACATGAAGAAGAAGAAGAGATTGGATTTATACCCTGTCCTTCACTACTCGAAGGAGTCTCGGAGCAGCTTACAGCCTCCTTCCCCTTCCCTTCCCCACAACAGACACCCTGTGAGGTAGGCGGGGCTGAGAGAGCTCTTTCGAGGACTGCTCGTGAGAGAACAGCTCTGAGAGAACTTGCGACTGACCCAAGGTCAGACTGGCAGCTGCATATGGGGGAGTGGGGAATCAAACCCGCTTCTCCCAGATTAAGAGTCCGCAGTCCTAACCCCTGCACAAAACTGGCTCTACCAGTGAGCCACAGCCTGTCCCAATCACAACTCATTATTAGAGAGCCACCACTTGAAAGACTGACAATTTCTCATTTTAACCTAAGCTGCAAGTGGAGGAATGGGGAATCAAACGCGATTCTTCCAGATTAGAGTCTACGCTCTTAACCTCTACACCAAAACTGGCTCTGAGTTTTATAAAACTATGGATGGATAAGGGATTCTCCCCCCCCCCTTTCCTCTCCCATAAAACTAGAAGTCAGGAGCATCTAATTAAGTAGATGGGCAGTAGATTCAGGGCAGTGAATCTATGCACAGTGCCTTATTATCTTGTGGAACTCATGGCCACCGGATGTAGTGATGGCTGCTAGGATAGATGGCTTTAAAAGAGCTTCAGACTGATTTGGTTAATGACTGCTGGCCATTATGGTTAAATGGAACCTCCATGTTCAGTGGCTGTGATCTCCTTCCGGGTGAGGCAAATGACATCATCGCCTCAGAGCGGGCGGCTCGAGTAAACCGTGGCCCGGCCCAAGCTGCTCTCCGGAGTCGCCTTCCGAGTGTTCTGCCACTTATTTCTAGTGTTAATTTTTTAAAAACAGATCAGACTACAACATGTAATTGGTTAGCTCAATCAATTAAAAGCCATTTGACCAATTAAAAAGGATTAAACAGGCCACAGATTGTTTTTTTATAAAAACCATTAATTATTATTAATCTAAATCCTAATCCTGAAAAATCTCAACGCGTGTCTTGCTGAATTAAATATAAAAGTGAAACTGACGTGTGCCGTGAGATCGCTAGGAGGGGAACCCCTGCGTTTTTGCCACGGAGTCCCTGCACATTCCAAGGATTCTGGGGCGTGTTCTGGGGTGCAGGCTTGTTGTACGGAGGCTGCTTCCAGGAGTTTTTGGACATGGCTTTTGGCATGTATGATTGACGAGTGCAGCAGGTCTCAAATCAGTTTACAACATTTTTCTCTCTCGTAACGATAACCCTGTGAGGTAGGTTAGACTTAGAGAGAGTGGTGCAAGGTTACGTAGCAAGCTTCCATGGCGGAGGAGAGACTTGAACTTGGGTCTTCCAGAGCCTAGTCCAAACTCGAACCACTGCACCCCGCTGACTTACTTGCTTTTGCATGCTGTGGGGAAGATCAGAAAGGGAGAACAAGGAAACTTTCAGGGAAGGACCCTGTTGAGGAATCCCAGACTTCCCTGGAACCCTGTTTGAAAACCATGGCTGTATGAGAATAGGTCCAATACTCACTTAGACCAGCCCCTTTTCAGTTCCACTGTGGCCAGCCATGGAAAATTGTGTTTGGGATGTAACAGAGTTGGGATGTAACTGCACCCTTCTGATTGGCTGCCGTCTTGTCTGTCTTGCCTCTAGCTGTGTAAGTTCTCTTCTTAACTTCTGTGCTAATAATAATTAATATTATTATTATCGTATGGCAGTGTGTGTAGTATAGCCAGGAGATCCTAAGATTGTCTGGCAGCCAGGAGTTCTAGCTGTTTTAGCATGAAGTACCACTAGGTTGGCGAGCTAGGCGAGTTTTTTTAAGGCAAGAGACGTTTCAGAGGTGGTTTGCCACTGCCTCCTAATGTGTCACGACCCTGGTATTCCTTGGAGGTCGCCCATCCAAATACTAGCCAGGACCGACCTTGCTTAGGTTCTGAGATATGACGGGATCGAGGTAGCCTGGGCTATCCAGGCCAGGACTTCTGTGGTAAACAGTAGGGATCAATAAAAAAACATTAAAGAAGTTTATGTCAGATTGATCAATTGATTGACGGTAGGAATCGATCGACCGACCTGACAGAAACTTCTTTAAAAAAAATTTTGTGAAACCATCCTTTTAAGAATGTTCTCAAAAAGTTACTATCACCTCACCATAACTTGTGCCAGTATATTTCCTGAGGGGAATATCTCTCGTGTGAAGATGGACTTTTCTTTGCTTGGCCTAAACCTACCGCCAAAACGGTTATGTCGGATGGTCCCGTAGGTAATAATCCCTAATGTATAAGATTTGATCTTTGTGATCTTCCCCCATTTTCTTCAAGAGTATTGCATATAGTTGAGAGTAGTAGTTTGGCTATACTTGTGCCGAACTCCGACACTATCAGAAAGTTTCATTTGGAATGGGCCTTTGTAACATCAGCAACCTGAATATATGTCTTGATTTACGTTTACGTCTCACCTGCCATTGTTGCATTCAAGGTGGCTTACTTTCAGCTATGCTGCCATGGGGGTGGGGAGGTTGGTTGTTTTCTAATTGCCTTTGCATTCCTCCTGTGCTTCTTTGCTGCTACAACGCTTATCTCTAAGTATTGCAGGTGGGGATGTTGATGTCTGGTTTTCTTGGGAACCGTGCGAGAGTGTTTCGTTCCCAGCTTCAGCGCTAAATGGCCGAAGCGCTTTCTCCCGTGCGTGGGAGGGTGGCTCATTGGCCAGGGCGGGGGTGTGTGTGCATACGAATACCCTATATCCTATTATGCCCCATGGGCAGCCGTCATTCTTAACAGTGCCTATGTTAATGCATCTGTAACTCTTCAATAAAGTATTACCTTTCCTGAAAGGATGTACCAAGTTGTTGGCTGTGGATTCTGACACTTACGTAAGATTCCTTGGGGATCTCCTTTTCAGGGATTAACCAGACCTACTCTTGTTCAGCTTCAACAAAGCAGCTGGACCTTATCCCCTCCAACCGTACCCTGGGACCCTTGGCTTTATACAGATGCAACGAGGAACCGTGTTGTCAGGGGAATAAAATCTTGCAAGTCCTTGGATTCAATTTTTCCTGTTTTCTCTTCACCTCCCCCCTCCCCGCATTCTTGGCTCGTAGATTCAAGCCGTCCTGGTTCTCAGTAGCTTGTTACCGTGTGCACAACCCAGGCTTAAAAGGTAGTTTGAGAGCCTGGTTTGTAGGTACCGGAACAAACCACAGTTTGTCGTTTCGTCCAATTTCGTCATCAATACAAACTGTAGTTTGTTGCCAACAAGGAAAGTCTTGAGTCTCTGAACTTTGCTCTCGTTCTGTAACTTTGTTGTTAAAATGTGAATGGCACACTGGCATGAATTCCTGGTCTAAGGCTTTTTTCTATTGGCCAAAGCTGCTCAGGGTTGGAACCTACAGCAACATTCTGCTTTGGGAGGTTCTTCAAGTGGATAAGCATCCATCTTGGAGAGGCTTTGGGAGTGAGCGCATGGGGCTAGGCCTGAACAAGTGTTTCTGTATCAGCATCGTTGTCTCCAGAGGAGCGGGGAGCGCGGCACGCCTAAGAGTTCCCAAAGAAGCAAGTGATTAATATAAGAGGAAAAGTAGTTTTTGATACTCTGGCGTGCCTCCGTGTCTACTTATTCGGACATCTTTCTTGTTCAGCACATTTTCTCTGCCGTTATTAATTTGTGGCATTTATGCTTCTGCATCTGGCGCTCCGATATCCATGCCATTTAAATGTGCAATTTCCCTATCGCCGGCATTTCCAGCGAGACAGATCAAGAGGAGCATAAACAAGATCAAAGTGGCGCTTTATGTGTCGCGGGGAGGTGGGTGGGCGCTATATTATTTTACGGCTCCGGGGTGATTGAATGCTAAACTTTCAAAAGTGGATTTGTTCTCCCCAACCTGCTCTCTTTCTCCCCCCCCCCCCCCCTCGGTCAAATTTCCCGTTAAAAATAAAAATATGAATTTCATCTCCCCCCCCCCACCAAATTCATTTATCATGCTTTTTAAAAAGGTGTTTTTCTGCTTTACCTGATGTCTAAATTGGATTGGCTCATTTATGCTGTTCTTTGCTGTATCCCTCCGTGCTTTTCTTAAATGAATTAGTAATGACAGGATACTCCATCATACCCTCTCTACAGCCACTTTAAGGGGAAAGCCGGGTGATCTAAACCTTTTAACCTATTAAAGATGATTTTCCCCAATTGAATCAGACCCACCGCAGGTGTAATAACTAATCATTTAAACTACACCTGCTATTATGTTTTTTTAAGCCATTATGCATGTTGGATAGATGATAATTCATGTATATTGCATTGTCCGATGGATCCGTTTTGCCTACACTAGCCTGATTAATGTATTTAAAGAAATAAGAGATGCAATTTAAAGGGGGGGGGAGAGAAACGACACACACACAACATTGATGGAATGCGCCGCGAAGTACCTAGAAAGGGCCATTAAAGCCCATCAGAACTCTCCTCCTTGACCCGAAATGCATATTTGAAAAACAGGTGAAGGCAAGCGTTCGAATCACGGCAGTAGGTTGAGGGTTTCGTCGAACGTTTAGAAAAGACACATAAACCTTCGCCGTGACTCCTCCAAGCTTGTCAAGTCCGATCTTTCCTTTCCGATTCCGCTTTTGTGAAGATATCAAAGTTCACAGTGCCGTAGGAGCGCTGGCCATCTTGTTCCCCTTTGATAAGCTCAGGGACTGGCAACTCAGTGCCTAGGAAGCAGGGAGCCGGGCACCGAATGGGCACTGGCTGGGTGACAGATGGAGCGATCTCGGCACCTGGCAGCCAGCGTTCGGCTCCTGGTGCAAGCGGCACAGAGGGACTCCGGCAGTGCTTCAGGGAACCACCTGATAATGTTCAGAATTCCGGGCAGGGAAAGTTTCACCCACAAGTGGCCATAGCAAAGTATAGAAGAGGCCCAGGCTGGTTTTGAACAGTTGTTAAATAGAAACGGAGATGATTACAGAGTGCCTCAGTTACCGGTGGGATTTCCTAACCTATATCAATGATATTTTATCATTCGCGCAATATATTTCTGGTATCCAAAGAGCTCCTCGTAGATGTACAAATAGACCCTTTACTTGTTCCTTTTACTTTTTGTACATATTCTGAGCATTCCTGTCCTGACTGTTTTTGCGAGCTTTCCCGTTTTGTTTCTTTCTTTCATGCCATCTTGTTTGACTGCAAAAACAGTCATGAATTTTAATAGTACTGTTTCTACTGAGTTTTGATCGTATGATCAAGGGGAAAGGCAGCCGCGCTTTTGTCCTGAGTGGGGAAAACCCATGTCAGAATCTCAGATTTTTTAAAATCAGCTCATGAAATTTGTTAACATTCCTAATATTTTCTCTGCGCCCCTTATGGCAGTCCTGTGTTATCTCCATGTTGTGGACTTGGTGGGAGGGAGAAACAGCATGCCTTGCCTGTGGCCACCGTCAACTAAGTGGCCACGTAACTCTCATACAATATTCAGATTCTCAGATCTGTGCCCTGGAAGCATTAAGAAATTTAATCAGGCCTTGGAAAACCTTGAAGAACATGAGACCTGAAAAGCAGATGTCTGGGGCTTTTGTAAATTGGCTTGTTCTGATAACGTTGATGCTGTAACGTTCTCGATCTCCAGCTCTGGAGGAAACCCCCCACTCCATTGCCCCGACCCCCCGTAGCTTTTATAAAAGGTATGATTTCGTTCTGGGGGCACAGTGCAGTCTGGACAGCCCAAAAGCACAGCAGACACGGTCTTCATTCATTTCCTTTCCATTTCTCATCTTCACAGGGTTGTTGTTGTTTTTTGGCCCATATTTTCATGTTTACCTTTGCATTCACGAAGGCCAGAAACCCGATGAAACCATGAGAAAAAGTTGTGATTTTTTTTTTTTTTTTTGCCATTCTGAAAAGGGCTTATGAACCATGCAAAAACTATCATGGTGGCTGTGCCATGTGCCTTCCTCTCTGGATTTAAATACAGTAATAAATCTCTGTCATCTGATGCATTCATAGACCTTCATTATTGCACCCGAGTGACCGTGCTTTCTAACTGGGCATTTTGTTCTGAGTTTTGAGCACGTGGTCAGGACAAAACGGTGCAATGCACACATGTCAAGTGAATCTGCATTCTAACGTGTCCCAACTAAATCTTGTTCTTTCCTTTCCTCTTTTCCCGAACCCTTCCCCACTACCTAGATTGCGACGGCAGTGAAGTTTCTACAGAACTCCCGGGTCCGCCAAAGCCCCCTTGCAACCAGACGAGTGTTTCTCAAGAAAAAAGGTACAAAATCATAATAGTGATTCTTTCACTCCCAGTATGTCCTGTTGAATTTTTGTTTCTCTAGGCTCCTTCGGCTTTTCTTTGTGCAGTCTTGTCATCTTGACGTTGTGTGGTTTGTCATCTTGATGCATCCCACCCCCCACCCACCCCCGGGTTTTCTCAATTTTGGGAAACATTTTCATGTGTACCGATGCGAGCCTTGAGAACTGAGATTTGGGTTTTTATCAGGAGCGGGTCAAAAGCAAGTGTAATGCAACACAGCAACTTGTGTTGCAAACTTCCAAGTTTGTTTTAGCTCTGTCTCTTTCTAGAAGCACAAGCGGTTAAGTGCAGCAGGATTTCTTCCTTGGTTCTTTGTAGGATAGAGTAGGGTGGTGACCGGCTGCAGGTGAAAAGGTCACCTGCTTCGGAGGAGAACCAGGCTGTGCGATGAAGTGTATGGGCCACCGTGGGTGTAAAGGTTAGGTTAAGGTTAAATTCGGGGTCATCTTCCTTTCATAGTCCAAAAGGTCAAGCCGTTGACTGCCGGGCCCTTTCAGAAGCGAAGAGGAACCACATCTCATGAAATTCAGCATCATTTTTGGCGGATGGAAACTGCTCGCTATGCAGTTCTGCCACAATTCTTGTGCAGGAGGGTTTTCTTTCCCCCCTCTTACATGCTTCTTCTTCTTCTTAAAGGACCCGCTTCT
The DNA here is from genome assembly GCF_001447785.1 of Gekko japonicus. Lineage (NCBI taxonomy): Eukaryota > Metazoa > Chordata > Lepidosauria > Squamata > Gekkonidae > Gekko > Gekko japonicus. The sequence continues at coordinate 612,387 of NW_015177025.1, read as the reverse complement.
TGTTTCTGAGGTCTCCTTTTTTGATTCTTAAAAATGGGAAAGAAGGTTTCTAGTCCCTGTGATGGGACAAGAAAAACCCGATTGCAAGTTGTAAGTTGTTAATTTCGTTTGAGGCATTCTTCTTCCCCTTTCTCCCAAATGGCACTCGGAAGGGCTCAGGACAAGAATTTTGAAGGGTACCCTGCTAAATAAACAACAAAACAATCCCTGGAAATGCAAGCAGTAAAAGTCCAAGCCAATAAAACCAGCCAGTCTGAGGACAGGGACAAAAGTTAAAACAAGCAATCCATAGCAACAGTCCAGAGGGGGCAGTTGGGTCCAGTATTCTCTGAAGTCCCTCCTGAAAAGTAATCTCTACTAGTTGCTGGCAAGCCAAGAGTGAGGGGGCCAGACAGGCTTCCTGGGGTGGGGAATTCCAAAGCCCTGGGGAGCCACCACCAAAAAAGCTCTGTCTCACGTGGGTTACAAGTTTTTTCAACGCTGGCTCTCCAAGCAGGGCAGCTTGAGTTGTGAGCAGGTCCATGTGGGTAAAGATGACCTCTTGGGTTCCCTGGTCCGAGAGAGTTTGGTAGCACAAAACAGAAGAGAACAGAGAAGAGATTGGATTTATACCCCATGGCCCTTCACTACCCAAAGGAGTCTCAGAGCGGTTTACAATCTCCTTCCCTTCCTCTCCCTACAACAGACACCCTGTGAGGTAAATGGGGCTGAGAGAGCGCTTTCCAGAACTGTCCCTGAGAGAACAGCTTTGAAAGCACTTGTAACTGACCCCAAGGACACACCAGCAGCTGCATGTGGAGTAGGAGTGGGGAATCAAACCCGGTTCTCTCAGACTAGAGTCCACGCTCTTAACCACTACACCAAAATGGCTGGAAGGTGGAGGGGGAGTCCAAGCTCCGTTCTTAACGCAGGTGTCAGCCCACTTCTGTGGATTCTTTTCCATTTCTCCCAGTCCTTAGCAAATCCATTTCCCCCTCACCCACGCCCGACTACCGCAATCCCTTTTTCCTGCTACATCTTAAAATTCCAGATTCTCTCTTCTGCTTTCCAAAACGAAAGGCCGCAATCACTCATACGCGAGTTCTCACTGAGCTGCCAGCTCTATGTCTGGCTGTACCACTTGCAAATGCAGAAGGGGACGTACATGACGGAGAGACTGAAGGTCGGATCTTCACTTGGCTATTAACAGGGCCGTTTGAAAGCAAGAAATTGCAAGTAGATAAACAGGTACCGCTTCGGTGGGAAGGTAACAGCGTTCCATGCGCCTCGGTGTTTAGTCATGCCGGCCACATGACCACGGAAATGTCTTCAGACAGTGCTGGTTCTTCGGCTTGGAAACGGAGATGAGCACCGCCCCCTAGAGTCAGATTCAACTGGCTTTCGAGCAAGGGAAACCTTTACCTTTAACCTTAAGAACATAAGAACATAACAGAAGCTATATTGGATCAGGCTGATGGTCCATCCAGTCCAAACACTCTGTGTCACACAGAGACCAAAACCCAGGTGCCATCAGGAGGTCCGCCAGTGGGGCCAGAACTCCAGAAACCCTCCCACTGTTGCCCGCCAAGCACCAAGAAGACAGAGCATCACTCCCCCAGACATAAGACAATAAGAGAAGCCATGTTGGATCAGGCCAAAGGCCCATCCAGTCCAACACTCTGTGTCTCACAGTGGCCAAAACCCAGGGGCCATCAGGAGGTCCGCCAGTGGGGCCAGAACTCCAGAAACCCTCCCACTGTTGCCCGCCAAGCACCAAGAAGACAGAGCATCACTCCCCCAGACATAAGACAATAAGAGAAGCCATGTTGGATCAGGCCAAAGGCCCATCCAGTCCAACACTCTGTGTCTCACAGTGGCCAAAACCCAGGGGCCATCAGGAGGTCCGCCAGTGGGGCCAGAACTCCAGAAACCCTCCCACTGTTGCCCGCCAAGCACCAAGAAGACAGAGCATCACTCCCCCAGACATAAGACAATAAGAGAAGCCATGTTGGATCAGGCCAAAGGCCCATCCAGTCCAACACTCTGTGTCTCACAGTGGCCAAAACCCAGGGGCCATCAGGAGGTTCACCAGGGGGGCTAGAACTCCAAAAGCCCTCCCACTGTTGCCCCCCCCCAGCACCAAGAAGCCAGAGCATCACTTCCCTAAACAGAGTGTTCCCTCTATATGCAATCCTAAGCATAGTTACACCCTTCTAAGTCCCCTGAAGTCAGTGAGCTTGGAAGGGGGTAGTTCTTCTTAGGATTGCGCTGTATGTGTAGTAGGTGAGCTTCACACACCTCCACCCAGCCTGTCGAATCTCACAGACCGTTGTAAGGATAAAAGGGAGGGAAAGGAGAACTGTGTCTGTCTGGAGATTAAAAACTGTCCAAGAATCCTTGCCCATAGAAAATCGACCGTGACAGAGGAAAAGGATCCAGCCTAACTTTCTCCCTGATGCACTACACTCCTGCATGCAGGGAGTTTCTGCTTGTTCACATGGCAGCATTCAGCTCCACCAGCACTGCCCTGGCTGTCTGAAGGAAAGTACAATCAGACACAGATTTTACCACTTGAGGGAGAAACAGGCCTCCACCGGTTGAAGAAGAAGAGATTGGATTTATACCCTGGCCTTCACCAGAGTCTCAGAGCAGCTTACAATCTCCTTCCCTTCCCCTCCCCACAACAGGCACCCTGTGAAGTAGGTGGGGCTGAGAGAGCTCTGAGAGAACTATTCTTGAGAGAATAGCTCTGAGATAACTTGTGACTGACCCAAGGTCACCCAGCTGGCTGCACGTGGAGGAGTGGGGAATCAAACCTGGTTCTCCCAGACTAGAGTCCGCCGCTTTTAACCACTACACCAAACTGCCTCAGTAGGTATTGGGCACCTGCCCTGCCCTGCCAAGCTCGTCAGACCTTAGAAGCTAAGCAGGGTCGGCCCTGGCTAGTATTTGAATGGGAGACCGCCAAGGAAGTCCATGGTTGCTATGCAGAGGCAGGCAATGGCAAGCCACCTCTGTTAGTCTCTCACCTTGAAAATCCTATGGGCTGTGACTTGATGGCATTTTATATACACACACACACACACACACAGAGACACACACCAAGCCACCTAGCTATATAGTGGATCTCAGCCATTTAGTGCAATGACACAGTTTGCCCAAAGAAGAAGAAGAGATTGGATTTATACCCCGTCCTTTACTACCCGAGGGAGTCTCAGAGCGGCTTACAATCTCCTTTCCCCTCCCCACAACAGACACCCTGTGAGGTAGGGGGGGCTGAGAGAGCTCTGACAGAAACTGCTCTTTTTCAAGAACAGCTGTGCCAGAACTACGGCTTGCCCAAGGTCATCCAGCAGCTGCACGTGGAGGAGTGGGGAATCAAACCCGGTTCTCCCAGATTAGAGTCCGCACACTTAACCACGACACCGAACATGAATTCAGCACGTGTCGCCAATGTGCGCTGTTCATGTTTCAGGCATCTCGCGCCTTTCTTTTTCTTCCCTTAAAAAAACAGAAGAGCGTGGGATTGCATAGCCTCCAAATTCGGCAGCCCCACTGCGAGACGCCGGCGGTCAGGTGCTGCTGCACTCTTGCTGTCCCCTGGCTGCCAAACGAGCTTGCAGAAGCCGTCGCTCGCAGGTCCGTGCTCGTGCTGCACAGGGGGGCCTGGTGTTGGTATTTCTTTTTTCTCTCCCCCCCCCCTTTCCTTGAAATATGCGGACCTACGGGGAGTAATTAATCATAAAAGCTTTGGGATTTCAACTCTATCATGGACGCAACGAAGCAGGGGAAAGCTGAGCCTAAAAGCTGTGTTGATTGCTCACGGTAACCCGAGCCGAAATCTATACTTGCCAAGAGATCCTCTCGCGCCTCCCTCGCCCGCCCCCCACTCCCCTCCTCTCCGACCACGTACCCGGGATACCGTGCGACACCGCGTGAACATCTCCTCTTGCCCAAATGACCAGTTATTCTTTGGTTTTTTTCTCTCTGTCCCCCCTCTCCCCGTCCCCCCACTTCTTCGTCTCTCAATGGCGGCTGGGTTAGAATTTCATTTGCAATAGGTATTTAGAGCAATTTAGAGACAAACGTCTGGGGTGTTTGTGCCACGCTCCCCTACCGCAGGCTTCGCTGAGCAGTTTTCAGTATCTGGAGTTCCATCTAATCTGTTTAATTTTAATAAATCCCTGACTGGGAAAGGCATAGATGGGAGGTTGGGGGGGGGAAGGGGGTTGGCGTCAGCGGGGAAGACGAGGAAGGAGGCCTGAAAAGAGAGACTGTGACCCGATTAAAGGTTCTAATGAATTACTCGGCTAATGATTACCAAAGTGGAAACATACACACACAGCCTATTTGATTTTCTTTCTTTCTCTCTTTCTCTCTTTCTCTCTTTCTCTCTTTCTCTCTTTCTCTCTCTCTCCCTTCCTTCCTTCCTTCCTTCCTTCCTTCCTTCCTTCCTTAGTAACTCTACAGTCACGTCCCCCCCCCCCC
>NW_015177025.1:560245-607863 GCF_001447785.1 Gekko japonicus | reverse complement strand
TCTACAGGCCCCGCCCCCCCCCCCCCGGCTCCCTAGTACACCACAATAGAAGACTGAAATAATGAAAGGCACCAGCGAGCCAAATTTTCACTCATTATGTGCAAGCACACATTACCCATACAGGGGCAGTCTCCCGTTGTGTCTCTGCATGCTCAGCCCTTGCCTCTTTCCAGTTGCTCTTTGCTGTAGTTGGGGAGTAGTTTTGCGGCATCTCTGTATCAGCTGAGATTGAATGATCCCATTGTTCCCGATCGAGAGATGCAGCAGGATTTCCAGCTGGAGCTGCCTGTTGTACCTCTGCATGAATTGCTGTTCTGGGACATGTCCTGCCAGCCCCAAGGAGCCTCCATTGCAGAGGTGATGAAGTAGCTATATCTATGCAGTACTGTGGATAACCCCTTTTCTGTTCCAGCTGGGGCATCTTTGTCAATTTGCCACTCCTCCCAAGGTCGTCAACTTTGGTGTCTAGGTTCTCCCATGCAGGGCTGGCCAAAGGATAGCCGCTGTGGAAGGACCATGCCACAACCCCCCTGCCCTAGAAAAAAACACTTCCTCTTTGGTGGGGGGACATTCCGGCTCTGGGGCCAAGCTTATTCTTTGTATGTCTGTGGTCCCACGTTCAGTCCTGGGCATCTCCAGGTAAAGGGTGTCAGGTAGCAGATGTAGCAAATCCCTTACAAGTTCACTTACAAAGGAAATGCAATTGCATTGCAACTGAGAATGAAACTCAAGACTATGCATCCTCCTGGACTGAATCAAGACCTAGGTTTCCCGTCTCATTACCGATGCTGATTTCTCCACACCTACTACCCCCCTGCATATCACACCTAATCCAATCACGCCTGCTATTGTCATTCACCTGTTACTGTCATTCGACATCTGAAATAACTTCACTTTTTCCCAGTATATAGGACAGATGGACTCCCATTCTAGCCATATCATAAGCAGTGATCAGTGACTCACAAGAGCTCCTCCCCTGCCACAAATTTTGTTAGCCTTTAAGGTGCTCCTGGACTCTTGCTCTTTTCTACTGCTAGAGACAGACTAACACAACTACCCATCTTGATCCGAATCCATCTGTCTGTGCTCCTGCAGAGATGGGGTGGCAGAACTATGTGGCCCACGGATCCGACTCTGTATCGGCAGTCACTCGGGCAACATGATTACGAACAATATGACATTCTCATGGGAACCTATGAAGCTCCCTTGAGGGGAGTCAGACCACTGGTCCGTCTAGCCCAGTACTGCCTACTCTGGCAGCAGTTTTTCAGGGTCTCAGACGGAGAAAGGTCTGTCCCAGCGCCTGTTGCTTGAAGCTAGGGTTGCCTGTTCTGGGTTAGGAAATTCCTGGAGATTTGGGAATGGAGCCGGGGAATGGTGAGGTTTGGACCTCGCCGGGGGGCAGTGCCATCGAGCCCGCCCTCAGAAGTAGTCATTTCCTGAATGATGACTTACTGTTGGGTATTACAAGTTGAAAGAACTTCAGTATTTGCAGGGTTAATGATGTTTGTTAAGTCACATGTTTGTTTGTAACCAATCTGCTTAGACAATAGGATGCCCGGGAACTTTATTTATTTATTTATTTATTTATGTATTTATTTGTTCGACTTTATACCGCCCTAACCCCTGGGGGTCTCTGGGCGGTTCACAGGAGGTGTTCTAAGAACGTATTTCATCCTAACTAAGGCCACATGATAGGGGTGTGGATTTCCTACCAGCACCCTTGATGGTACCCGCTGTATCTGTCTCTCTTTCGGCTTCTTCCTTCTCCTGGCTTCTTCCTTCTCCCGGCGGTTCTGGCATCTCACTGGAGCTAATTTGCTTTGGAGCTCCAACTTTGGAGCTAATTTGCTACTCTGATTGGAAACCAAAGTGTCAGGTATTTAGCATATTAGTTTCGCTTTCCTCTCTTTGTTCTGACTGAGAAGAAGACGCCATTCGGCATCTTCCCGTTTTACCTTTTAGCTGTAAGGATGTAGCCATATTAGCTCTTTGTTATTTTATATTCTGTGTACCTTTTTCCCATGTTAGGTTTATAGTAAACTTTTATATTTTAAACCAGGGCTTTTTTTGTAGAAAAAGCCTAGCAGGAACTCATTAGCATAATAGGCCACACCTAACAGCAGAAACTCATTAGTATATTAGGCCATACCCCTGATAGCACAGCTCATTGGCATATTAGGCCACACACCCCCATGTTACCAGAAGTGTGGTCATCCAGTCACACCCACCTTTTGCTTCTTATTCTGTTTACTTTGTTGTCAAAACCCAGGGGTTTTTTTGTAGCAGGAACTTATTTGCATGTTAGGCCACACACTCCTAATGTAGCCAGTCCTAATGAGTTTCTGCTGTTGGGTGTGGCCTATTATGCTAATGAGTTCCTGCTGGGCGTGGCCAACTCAGGAGCCAGCTGGAACTCCGTTCCTGTGCGGTCCCACCCAAAAATAGCCCTGTTTTAAACACACCATGGACTCAGTCTCTTAATACTCTGCTGACTTACTTAAAAAGAATCCCAACACTTACCAACATGGGAACAATCGATTATTGGTATTTCACTAGCAAAACTTGCCATTGCTTCTCAATGGAAATCTCCTTCAGCCCCATCTGTTTTGGCTTGCCATTCCAGACTTTGGGAACCACATGTTTTAGCTAAATTAACTTTTAATTTTAATACTTCGCCTTCATCAGCAACGGTTTCCGAGTTCAAAAGAACCTGGTCCCCCTACTTTAAATTATTTGGCAAAGAACAGAGAAATTCCAAAAGAACTTTAGGCTTGTTATATTTAATTTAAGCCCGCCCCCCCTTTTTGGTTTTGTTTGTTGTACCAATGTTGCTGTATCGTTGTTTTAATTTTTGAATGTAATTAAGATTTAAATAAAAAGAAAAGTAGTCGTCGTTTCCTGGAGAGAAACCGATCTCTGTAGTCTGGCAATCAGTTGTAATTTTGGGAGATCTCTCGCCCTCCCCCTCTCACCTGGAGGTTGCCAACTCTGCCCGGAGCTCTCTCCTTGGAGAAGCCAAGGATTGGGCTTGGGGCCTTCTGCATGTATGTTTAGTTGCAGTTCATTCCATTTACTCCTGTACTGAAGGGCTTAGCCCTGTCTCTTGCCGCAAAAATTACTTATTTATTTTCCAGAAGACTTAGGAGATAGGGAGCAGAATTGTATAACCTCTACTTATTCAACAGTTGAATAACGATTGATAGAGTATTGTAGAAATTTAGAGTTTTAGTAATTTTGTAATTAACATATGCAGATCAAACGCAGTTTTATATTTAAATATTTTATATATATTATTGGTACCCTTTTGTATTGTTTGTAACTGGGCTGGTGATATACCGAATAAACTGACTACTACTACTACTTATTTATTTAATTCATTTGTAAACCTCCCACCTTCTCCCCAGTGGGGACCCAAAGTTGCTGACATCCTCCTCCTCTCCTCCAGTTTATCCTCCCAACAACCCTGTGAGGCTGAGAGCGTGTGACTGGCCCAAGGTCACCCAGCGAGCTTCCATGGCACAAGCGGGGATTCGAACCCGGATCTCCCAGATACTAGTCCCAACACGAAGAAGAAGAAGAAGAAGAAGAAGAAGAAGAAGAAGAAGAAGAAGAAGAAGAAGAAGAAGAAGAAGAAGAAGAAGAAGAAGAAGAAGAAGAAGAAGAAGAAGGGGAGGAGGAGGGGGAGGAGGAGGAGGAGGAGGAGGAGGTTGGATTTATACCCCGCCCTTCACTACCGAAAGGTGTCTCAGAGCAGCTGACAAACTCCTTTCCCTTCCCCTCCCCACAACAGACACCCTGTGAGGTAGAAGAAGAAGAAGAGATTGGACTTATACCCCATGGCCCTTCACTACCCAAAGGAGTCTCAGAGCGGCTTACAAACTCCTTTCCCTTCCTCTCCCCACAACAGACACCCTGTGAGGTAGGTGGGGCTGAGAGAGCTCTGGCAGAAACTGCTCTTTTTTCAAGAACAGCTCTGACAGAACTATGGCTTGCCCAAGGTCATCCAGCCAGGTTCAAGTGGAGGAGTGGGGAATCAAACCCGGTTCTCCCAGATTAGAGTCCACGCACTTAACCACCGCACCGCACTGGCTCTTATCTGAGACAGCTTTCTTTGTGAATTTTTATTCTCCTTATTTTTAATAAGCCTCTTTCCAGATCCTACTGTGTTTTATCTTAACACTATTTAATACAGAAATTGAGATGTCCAGAGAGCAGGGCGGTGAGGAGGTGGTATGATCATGATTCCTCCGGCTAGCCTTATTTCCTTCTCGGAGAATAAGAGGAGGGAGTTGGCGGAAGCGTTGAGACCCACGCGTGGCCAGCACCGTGGTCCTTCCTGATGGCTCCAGATCCCGGGGGAGGGTGCGAGAGACATCCCTCCCTCTTTTTGAGAGGTCTTTTCCAAGTTTCCAGTGATTTCTGCACCTCCTTGATCCTCCAGAGTGAAGAAGAAGAAGAGATTAGATTTATACCCTGCCCTTCACTACCCAATTGAGTCTCAGAGTGGCTTACAACCCCTTCCCCTCCCCTCCCCACAACAGACACCCTCTGAGGTAGGTGGGGCTGAGAAAAAGGCAGAAACGGCTCTTTTTCAAGGACAGCTGTGCCAGAATTATGGCTTGCCCAAGGCCATCCAGCCAGGTGCAAGTGGAGGAGTGGGGAATCAAACCCGGTTCTCCCAGATTAGAGTCCACGCACTTAACCACTACACCAAACTGGCTCCGAAGAGGAGGCATTCAATGAGAAACGTAAAGCTATTTGGATAGTTTTATCATTTTTTCCCCTTTAAAATCTTTATGCTGGCATTTTGAGCAATCCCAAGTTCTTCAGAAGATGAAAACTGAAGAGTAGATGTCACCCTTCCAGATACCGTGAGGGTATGTGCAGCGAGAGCTGTCTTCTCCCTTCTTTCCCACCGTGTTAGAACTTTGGGGGCTCCCTGTGAAACCATCGGGCGGTAGATTCCAAGCAGCTGAAAGGAAATATTTCTCACGATGCGTAATTGGTTTAACGGGCTTCACTGCCACAGACGTCACGATGGCCAGTAGTTTATATGGTCTTAAAAGTGGATTGGACAAATTCGGAGCGGGGAGAGGTCCGTTAGTGTTTGTTAGCTGTGATGAGTACATGGAACCTCCATGTTCAGAAGCAGCATACTTCTGAATGCCAGTGGCCGGGGTGGGTGGGGTGAGGACAACAACAGAGGAAGGATTTGAGAGGGCAGCAGGGCCTCAAAAGGTTCCAGGTTCAGTCCCTGTTTGGTGTAACGTTTAAGTGCATGGACTCTAATCTGGGAGAACCAGTTTTGATTCCGCACTCCTCCATTTGCAGCTGCTGGTGTGACCTTGGGTCAGTCCTAAGTTCTGTCAGAGCTGTCCTTGAAAGAGCAGTCCTCGAAAGAGCTCTCTCAGCCCCACCTACCTCACAGGGCATCTGTTGTGGGGAGGGGAAGGGAAAGGAGTTTGTAAGCCGCTCTGAGACTCCAAGTGAAGGGCGGGGTATACATCCAAACTCTTCTTCTTCTTCCCTGAGGTCGCCAATTAAAAAAAATGGTTAGTTTCACCACTGCCCAAGAACCTGGAGAGCAGCTGCCAGTCAGAGTAGACGACCTTGGTGGATCAGGGGGCAGACTCAGTATAAAGCTGCTTCCTGAACCAGCTCGTCCCTGCACGTGTAGGACTGCAGCCATTGGGGAGAAAGGCCAGGGTATAGATGAAATAAATAAATAAGGTTGTGCTGGGAACATGGAGGGGAGGGCAGCTGGAGAAAACATTGGCCGCCAAGAGGGGCTCTTGATTGTTTCTCCAATCTCTGCTCAGTTGTGAAGCTCACTGCACTTTCTCAGCCTGGCCTACCTGGTGCGTGGACAGAATGGACACGGGAGGAACCACATGCGCCACCCCGAGGCCCTGGTTGGGAATCTTAAAAATGCTGTGGTCGAGCAGATGCAATCTCAGCCTGATCTTTGAACCAGGGACAGGAAAGCTGAAACCCACCCTGGGTCCCAAACGCATGCTCCCTCCGGCCCCCTCTCCCTCCACCTAGACCCCCCCCCCAAACATCACATATCAAGATCTGCCCGAGGCTCCCTGGAATTTCACCCTGAAGGGGGCCCCCCCTTCCCAAGGGGGCTCTGAACACCCACAACTAACTGCTGCACCATCTGTTGGAACAAAAATTAGCCTTGAAAGAAAGTTCATAAATAGGAATTCTCAGACATGATTAACGATGGGCCTCCTTTGTGGACTGGAACCATGCTGTGGGGTTCTACATGCCCTTTGACCCTTCTTCCCTCCTCTCTTGTGTGCTAAATCTCCCCCTCTATTCAGTTTTGGCGTATTAATGGGTGGAGCTTGGCACGCGCAAACAGGATCTGAAAAACTAAGTGAGAGCAGTGGATGTTGTTGTTGTTCAGTCGCACAGTCGAGTCCGACTCTTCGCGACCCCATGGACCAGATCCCGCCAGGCCCTCCTGTCTTCCGCCGTCCTCTGAAGTTGGCTCAATTTCATGTTCGTTGCATCTATGACACGGTCTAACCATCTCATCCTTTGCCGTCCCCGTCTTCTTTGACCTTCAATCTTTCCCAGCACTAGGGCCTTCTTCTCCAGGGAGTGCTCCCTTCTCATTGGGTGGCCAAAGTAGTTGAGCTTCAGTTTCATTATCTGGCCTTCCAGAGAACAATCAGGGTTGATTTCTTTTAGGATTGACTGATTTGATCTTCTTGCAGTCCAAGGGACTCTCAAGAGTCTCCTCCAGCACCATAGTTCGAAAGGATCTATTCTTCGGCGCTCGGCCTTCCTTATAGTCCAACTCTCGCAGCCATACATGACTACTGCAGCCATACATGACTACTGAGAATACCATTGCTTTGACCATGCAGATTTTTGTTGGCAGGGTGATGTCTCTACTTTCTATCATGCTGTTTGGGTTCGCCATCGCTTTCCTCCAAAGGAGCAGGCATCTTTTAATTTCATGGCTGCTGTCACAGGAGAGCAGTGGTAGAGCGCACTAAATGTACATGTGCAACAGCCGCCAATAGGACTTGTATGGCAGACGGACACATGAAGCGGCCTTGTGCTGAATCAGACCCTCAGCCCATCAAGGTCCTTCTTGTCTACTCCAAGTGGCAGCGGCTCTCCAGGGACTCAGGCAGAGGTCTTTCCCATCACCTGTCACCCGGTCCTTTTAGCTCAGGGGTGGCCAAACCTGCTTAACGTCACAGCCACACAGAATAAACATCAGACGTTTGAGAGCCGCGTGAACAAATATCACACGCACGTTTTATTGAAAAATATGCACATTTGCTTTTTATGAACATTCAATGAGGCTGTGTGAGAGAGCTGCCGTTTAGCCACCCCTGTTTCAGCTGGAGATGCTGGGGACTGAACCTGGGACTTTCTGCATGCCAAGCAGATGCTCTGTCACTGAGTCACAGCCACTGTGTATGCTAACTTGTTGCATGACCTCTAACGACCTTGTTAGGTAAGTAAGCCTCATTGTCCCATACTGCAGGTCGGGTTGGGGGTCCCCACCCGCAGTCCCATAGACACCAGGCCTGTTGTCTGTCTTCACCTTTCTACCACGCACACGAACATGTACACATATGAAACTGCTTTGTACTGGATCAGGCCCTTGGTCCATCGAAGTCAGTATTGTCTACTCAGACTGGCAGCAGCTTTCCAGGATCTCTGGCGGAGCTCTTTCACATCACTTGCTGCCTGGTCCTTCCAACTGGAGATGCCAGGGATTGAACCTGGGACCTCATTCAGGCAAAGCTGATGCTTTACCACTGAGCCACAGCTCCTAACCAATCCTCGAGGTCAGTATTGCGTACTCAGACTGGCAGCGGCTCTCCAGGGTCTCAGGTAGTTGTCTTTCATGTCACCTACTACCTGGTCCTTTTAGCTGGAGATGCCGGGGATTGAACGAGACCTTCTGCATGCCAAGCAGAGGCTCTGCCACTGAGCCACGGCCCAGGCCTTTAGAGGCTGGATCAAGTCATTTGCTCTCAGACCTGAGGAAGACTGGCAAAGGCTCGGGAGCCACCTGTGTGCCAGTAGACTGGCAAAGTGCTCCCGACCGGTGTTCCCTCTAAGCTGAGTTAGTGTGAGCTAGCTCACAGTTTGTTAGCCTCCGGCTCACACATTTCTGTCTTAGCTCAGGAAGGATGGCTGCAGAGCAAACTGATTTATGCAGCAGCCAAATCACTCGCTCACAACTTTAATGCCAGTCGCTCACAAAGTAGAATTGTTGCTCACAAGACTCCACAGCTTAGAGGGAGCATTGCCACGAGGTGACGAGGTAAATAAATAAATAAAATTATTCTGCGAGATGAGTAGGAGGTTGAGGGAAACGCTGCCCTTTTGCCCTGTCGGCTTCATTAATCTGGGGGGGGGAGGAAGCTGGGTCCTTGGCAAGAGGCGGAGGAGAGGAGCTGGCCCCTGAGTGTTTCCCCCCAGCCGTGGGCAACACGTGGCTGTTGTCCTGCTGTTAAGTTACACGAGGGGGTGACCGAGAAGGGGGCAGCCCAAGGAGAGCCGCCTGCCAGAGCGGAAGAGAGAAAGCAGCTGGCACAGAGGGCTCTTCATCTGCTCATTTCTGTAATGAATCCCCCTCCTACACAAAGCAGGATGGCACGGATCCCCCTGTCCCGGGAAACCTTTGCCCTACTTGGAGGCAATTGTTGCCCTCGGACTGGCTTTGTTCACACTTGCGTCACAGTTTGTGCCTTGTAATTGCCACACACACAGAGACACACCAGATTCAGAAGCAAGGAGGAAGAGGAGACTGGATCTATACCCTACCCTTCACTACCTGAAGGAGTCTCAGAGTAGCTTACAATCTCCTTTCCCTTCCCCTTCCCTACAACAGACACCCTCTGAGGTAGGTGGGGCTGAGAGAGCTCTCCCGAGAACTGCCCTTGAGCAAACAGCTCTGAGAGAACTTGTGACTGACCCAAAGTGACACCAGCAGCTGCAAGTGGAGGCGCGGGGAATCAAACCTGGTTCTCCCAGACTGGAGTCTGCACACTTAACCAATACACCAAACTGGCTCTTCGTATGTTCATATATTCAAGGTCTTTAGGGGACAATATGTTGTTGAAGGCTTTCACGGCCGGAGTTCATTAGCTGTTGTAGATTTTCCGGGCTTTGTGGCCGTGGTCTTTGCAATGTAGTACCTGACGTTTCACCAGCAGCTGTGACTGGCATCCTCAGAGCTATATCACAGAAAGATGGAGTACTCTCTGTGTCAAGAAGAAAAATGGTAGGCAGGTAATTTATATCTACTCAGGAAGGTGGGGTAGGGCTGAGTCGCTGTCTTGTAGGAGTTCCTAATGGAGGAGCTTTAGGGGACAGATTGGGCTTCCTGGCCTCCCCCGTACAGGTTGGTGAGACAATAAACACGGAGCATTTTGGAGCACTTGAAATGTGCCAAGTCATATCATCCTTCTTTTGCCAGGTTAAAATCAGCCAAGGCAGAAAATGCCAATAGAACATCGCAGCCCAAAGTTCTGTGTTATTAGAAAGCCCTCTCGTTTGTTCCGGTGACAGTCAGTTCCTCATATCCACGTGTCTTATGTTGCTTTATTTTGTTCTGGATGACCCCGTGAAATTACCCAGTTTCTAAAATCATGAATGCAGCTGACGACCTAGCTGCCTGCGCCCCCCACCCCCCACCCCATTGCTTGGTCCAGGAGAACCCAAAACGGATCGCTTCAATGATACCCAAGGAGGGAGACACCCGTTTGCAGGTGAAGGCGCTTCCGAAAGGGAGCGGATTCCAATTTCGCCTTCCCCATTCTTATTTTTCCCCCCTCTTATTACTTTTCTTTTTCATAATTTAACTCCATTTCACGAGGCCGTTTGCATGCCCTTGAATGGAAACTCGTTACCGTGAAAGCTTTTTTAGCATTGATTTCATAACCGCCTTAATTTAATAGCTCCATCATTACTGAGAAGCCCGGAGAGTCAGGCCGGAGCTTTCCAGGTCACTGACCTTTTAATTACAAACCTTGTTCAGATGGCCAGGTTATCGACTGGACGGCTCCCAGATTGCACCCCTTAGGATGGAAATGAAAACAAGGTTTACTCCCCAGCTTCCAGGAAAAGAGAGAGAGAGCACGCGAGAGAGAGAGAGGGTGAGAAGGGGGGGAGAGGGAGAAAAAGAAGTAACCTCCCGCGTTTCTAAAATTAATTTTCTCCTTCGGCTTTGTAATTAATTTTTCAGGAGTGTCGCAATGAGGTTCAAGCAATTTTTTTTTTCTCCCTGCAAAGCAAAGGGCAAATCACTGCGTTCTGTACTTTGGAGACAGCTCTGCGCGGAAGATTTCCTGTAGCAAAATCACCAGCTGGGAGCCTCCTCTCGCTGTCCACGAAACTTCCCTCCAAATGCACCGCACAAGGTCCTAGTCCTTATGCAGTTTTAATGCAGAGAGCCAGTTTGGTGTAGTGGCTAAGTGCGCGGACGCTAATCTGGGAGAACAGGGTTTGATTCCCCACTCCCTCCACTTGCACCTGCTTGGATGATCTTCGGCAAGCCATAGTTCTGATAAGAGCTGTCCTTGAAAAAGAGCACTTTCTGTCAGAGCTCTCTCAGCCCCACCTACCTCACAGGCAATGTTCCCTCTAAGATGAGTTAGTGTGAGCTAGCTCACAGTTTTTTAGCTTCCGGCTCACACGTTTTTGCCTTAGCTCAGGGAGGAGGGCTCCAGAGCAAACTGATTTATGCAGTAGCCAAATCACCTGCTCACAACTTTAATGTCAGTAGCTCAGGAAGTAGAATTTTTGCACACAAGACCCCACAGCTTAGAGGGAGCCCCTCCCCCTCCCCCTCCGCCTCCTCCTCCTCCTCCTGCCGCCTCCATTTCCACTAACTTCCCTCCCCCTTGGTTTCCCCCTTTGCTCTCTTACAGCCTTGCTCCGTGACTAGTGCCAAGTTTTTTTCTTTACCCCCCCCCCAAAAAAAACCCCACTGGATAATCTTTAACTGGGATGCACAAACAGGATGTTTTTGAAGATCCAGTCAGCTTCAGGCACGGAGGTGCGAGGGTAGGCCTTGAAGGAGACCCAAGTGTTTAATAGGCATTCTTTCAGTAATCTTCACAACCGCCCTACAAGGTAGGACATTGCTGTTATTATGCCCGTATTCTAGATGGGGGAAGCGAGAGCAAAAGGTGACTGGTCTTAAGGCTGCCCTCTGACCGTTTGCAACAGATTTGACCAGAGGGTTCCCTGATTCGCCGCTCAGCTTCCGTGCTAGGATTCTCTCTTTCCGTCTCTCTCCTTGTTTCCTCTTCCCCTCCTGCCAGGTTTCTCGGGATTACGAATTCGGACCAGATCCCTTGCTCGAGTTGTGCAAATTTAGGATGTGGTGTCCTGGATTAACCCCTGATCTCCCTGCCTTCCTTGTAAACATCTGTTCACTTAGGAAAGCCCAGTTTTATCAGTGTGGACAGACCTTACAGCCAGTTCCGATCTGATCTGATAGCCAATATTCAGAACACGTAGGTTTATTTATTCTTTCTCCCCCCCCCCCCCCAGAGAACCATCATCCGTCTGTGATGAAAGACTGTCTTGCCGGCCTTGCGTCTCTGTGTCCGTCACACGGCAGCTGAGCACCCGGGCGCATTCTTCATCATGCTGTCTGTCTTCTTCTCTCCATCAACCCCTGCCTCCGCTGATACGGAGCGAGCCCTGGGCTTGCGAGTTGTTCTTAACTTCCCGCCAAGGCGAAGTTTCCAGCTGAGCCCTAGCGGGCCTTCCCAAATGACATTTTGTCCAGAAAGAGACTGTGTTGTGGTAACTTAACTCGAGGCAAGTAACAGTCCTGCCGTCCCACAACCCTTCCCGTTGCTCTCAGGCTATTTGTGCACACACGTTAGATCCTGAACGCCGGTTCTCTTCTCACTTCACATTCCTAGGAGGGTTCCAAGATTTTAATAAAAGGAAGAGGACGGGGAGGAGAACTCCCACCAGCAATGCTCTCTCTGAGCTGTGGAGCAAGAATTCTGCTTTGTGAGCTACTGGCATTAAAGTTGTAAGCAAGCTACTGTATAAATTCGTTTGCTCTGGAGCCCTCCTTCCTGAGCTATGACAAAAATCTGTGAGCTGGAGGCTAAAGAACTGTGAGCTAGCTCACACTAACTCGGCTTAGAGGGAACACTGCCCACCAGTGTCAGTGGCTGGAGGGAACCAGGGTGGGTAGGTGACTCGGAGGGACAGTGGGAAGAAAAGAAATGTCTTGATTTGGTTTCTGCCCTGCCTTTTCGACCCAGGGGGTGCAGCCGGGTGTCCTGTGCAGAACGATACAGTGCCAGTAATTTGGGAAGGCTTTGGGGTAACATTTGACAGACAGACAGAAAATAAATAGAGGGGGGAGGGAGAGGTGGAAAGAAAGTAACTTTAGAGGCATCTTCCTAGACCCCCACGCCCGGCTGGCTTGGCTTCGAGAAGGGATTTAAAGCTACAAGTGCCCTCTCCAAACCGGCCGGCGGGGTGGGTCTTTAAGAATGCATTTAAAGTTAGTTGCTTTCTTTCTCTGCCCCCCCCTGCCTCAAGCCTACCCAGGGAAGGGGACACTGGCGGGAGAAGGGAAGACTGATCAGGGAGGCATGCCTCCCATTCGCTTCCCCAGCCGCCCCACTGGGAGCCACGCGATCTGTGTGAAAGAGCCGCACGTGGTTCCCGAGCCGCAGTCTGGCCACCCCTGCTCTGTGACATCACGTCCGTGCTGAGTTCTGTCCCCTCCCCAAATCCCACCCTCCCCAGGCTCTGCCCCAAATCTCCTGGAATTTCCCAACCTAGGTTTGGCAACCCTACAAGCTCCCGGGGGGGGGGTAGCAAGTGGTGGACACAGTAGGCCCGTCGTGGCCTCTTTTTCCTGCCCCTGAAGGTCTAGTCCAGAGAGCCTCCGGCACAAGAAGTCCTATAACTGAAGCCAGACGCTGCCTCTAAGGAGCGCATTAAGAAAGCCCCGCCTTCTCCAGCCACGGCAGGAAGGTGACTGGGGAGTCGGGGAGTTCTTTCTCTCCGGGAAGCCCTTGTCAGCTGCTCACCCCGAGGCAGGATCTTCCCGGAGTTTTAACGCTGTCACACTCATGGGAGAAGAAAAAGAACAAATTTAGAGTCCAGCGGCATCCTTAAGACCAACAAAGTTTTATTCAGGGTATGTGCATGTGTGCTTTTTCAAATTCATTGGAATGGCAGGGAAGGTTCAAACTTATAGACAGGCTGAACAGCAAATTAACCCGTAGCATGGTGAAGATGTGCCAAGGCAAAACTAACTAACAAGGTAAGGTTATAAGGTCAACAGTTGTACAGCAATAAACATGTCAGAATAGTAGATAAATGTGTAAAGGTGTCTCTTCTAACCGATACTCTCCATTCTCTCTTCTCAGGCGGGGAGAAGAAAGACGTGCCTGTGTGTTAAAAATGCAGCAGGAAGTGTGAGCGTCTTCCGTTGCTCTTTGCAGTTCTGCTCACAAACTTTTAAAGAATGAAATGCGCGCTTGACTGACATGTGTTTGGTTTGCTGTGTGCTTGAGGGCTTGCCGCTATTACAGCAGGGACAATGCCAGCTTACAGGGAGGGTTAAGAATATCTTTTTGGGTGTTCCTGGCAATCAGGGTAGCTTGGACTACACCCATGGCCAGGTTCTAGCTTTCTAGGCATGGCAGAAGCAATGCCATCCTTTTGATTGCGAGCGTGGCCTGCCCAGCTCTCCCCAGATTCCTTGTAATCGCACATGGCCAGGTCTTTTAAAGGCAGGAGGCTTGTTAGCATGCCACGAGTCCTTTGTTCGCGATATTCTACGGCTGTTGTAGTTATTTTCAACTGTTAGAGGGTACGTAGCCGCTGCTGTTTTGTATCTTGTTTTCTGGGCTCGAAAACTGTGTCAGTGCATTCGTTCCGGAAGGAAATTAAAAAACGGTTTCGTCTCTGCAAAACGATAGATGAATTAAAGAAGGGGGGGGAGGACGGGGGGGAGGGGACAGGGCAAACTTGGTGTGTTCTTTTTAAGTAATGTTTTCCAATGGGGTTTGATAAGTGCTCTCTGCAACTTCCTGTCAGAAAAGATTCAAATCTCAGCGTTTCTTTCTCTCTCTCTCTCTCTCTCTGCTCTCTGCGCGCGAGCCCGGAAAGAGCTCTCTCGCAAGAGGCTGCCGTTTGCTATTTTAATGATGCTGCAAAGAACCCATTGAGTGGGGAGCGCCTCAACAGACCTGACATCCTCTAAATGTACATTTATTTGTTCCATAACAGAGGGTACGAGTCACATTAAGTGTAATAGCCTCTCTCTCTGCTCTGGCCTTGCCCCGCGACTCTCTCTGAACCATTTAGCGGGAGCAATTCACCGAGTTAGAGGGGCCGGCTGGTTTACGGCTTGGCAGAGATGGAGAGCTGTGGGCTTCCTCCGCCAACTCCAGCCCTGAGACGTTTCACGATCGCAGGATTCGTTTGATGCCATCGCACTCGGGTCCTTTGATAAGTGACGGCACGGAGGGCCTCTCCTTTCTCTCCCTGTCCGCCTTTGGCTGTTTTGTCCCGTCTCTCTGCAAAAGAAAAGCGGATCACAGCCAGGGCCCGCATGTGCGTTGAAATGCCGTGCCTGATCAAGCCCAGTTGTGCAGCACTGAGTCGCTGCTTCTGTTTTGCAGGATCCCTTTTGATCTGGCCCAGACGTGGGGAGGGGCAAGGCAGTGTTTGAGGGGAAGAAGAAGAGGAGGAGGAGAAGGAGGTGGTGGTGGCGGTGGCTGGATTTATTCCCCGCCCTTCACTCGGAGTCTCAGAGCGGCTTAAAAACTCCTTCCCCTTCCCCTCCCCACAACAGACACCCTGGGAGGTAGGTGGGGCTGAGGGCGCTCTTTCCAGAACTGTCCTTGTGAGAACAGCTCTGACAGAACTGTGGCTTGCCGAAGGTCATCCAGCAGGTGCAAGTGGAGGAGTGGGGACTCAAACCCAGTCATCCCAGATTAGAGTCCGCGCACTTCACCTCATTCCCCCTCGCCTGAGTTTCCGGAAGTGTAGTTCACCCACTTCTCTTGCTTCTGGGATTTTAGGAGGGATCGCATACCTTTGCAGCATAAGGAGTATAAAACTTGCTTTTAAAAGTTAAAGAAAAAAACTCTTGATATTCTCAGAGAGCTGAACTCAGCGCTTTTTCCGTGTGGAATCACGGCATACAGTCTGCCCTAGTCACGGTGTAGCCGTTCTAGTGTGCTGTGTGCCTGTAGGTTACAAACCTCCAGTTTAAGGAAAATAAATTGTCGTACTACTTAAAATGTGGAATTTACTGCCAGAAGATGTCGTGGTGGCTACAGGAATAAACAGCTTTAAAAGGGAGTTAGATAGATTCACGGAGGACTGGTCTGTCAGTGGCTACTAGCACTGGTGACTAAAGGGAACCTCCACATTCAGAGGCACTAATCTTTTAAATCCCAGAGCCAGGAGGCAACACCTTTGCACCTTTGCCCTGTTGTTGTCTGTCCAGAGGAACTGGCTGGCCACTGTGTGAGACAGGATGCTGGACTAGATGCACCACTGGTCTGATCCAGCAGGGCTCTTCTTACGTTCTTATCAGGGGAAGGCCTCAGCCTCCCTGCCCTGTTGTTGGCCCTCCAGAGGGACTGGTTGGCCCCTGTGTGAGATGGGATGCTGGACTAGATGGACCACTGGTCTGATCCAGCAGGGCTCTTCTGATGTTCTTATCAGGGGAAGGCCTCAGCCTCCCTGCCCTGTTGTTGGCCCTCCAGAGGGACTGGCCGGTCCCTGTGTGAGACGGGATGCTGGTTTAGATGGACCACTGGTCTGATCCAGCAGGGCTCTTCTGATGTTCTTATCAGGGGAAGGCCTCAGCCTCCCTGCCCTGTTGTTGGCCCTCCAGAGGAACTGGCCGGCCACTGTGTGAGACAGGGTGCTGGACTAGAGGGGCCACTGGCCTGATCCAGCAGGGTTCTTCTTTTGTTCTTATGAGTTCCTAGTGTCTTGGAGAGGGAATTTTTTCCAGGTTTTTTATTCCTTACCCCCTGCAATCCCTCATGGGGCCTCAAGCTTGTTGGGAAAGGTTATACACATTGTGGTGAAGGAGTTCTTTTCCACCGTGAGCACGTGGAGAATCTAACTACCCCATGATATATTTTTTTTTGCCGTGAAAAAATCCCTAACTCTGGAATTTCTGCATCTCCCCCCACGGCTGCATTTAGTGTCCCTCGGTGAAACGGAGTTTGCTGCGTGCCTTCCAGCCTCCCCCCTTTTGGGTCGGGGGTCGGGGGGGGGGAGCATCAGCTCGGCACCGTTAAGTGATCTCTCGTTCACCAGTGCTTGTTCCTGCTGGTTTGTGGTTTCTGTGGTTACTCGCTGTGGAAGGACGAGTTCCGCTTTCGGGGGAGCCCAAGCTGAACGTGCATCTCCTCAGCCGTCCTTCCGTAGGGTGGAGATTGGGGGGGGGGGGCTGTAAACCTTTGAATGTCAGGGAGTCACGGCTAAGGCAGGTTGCGTGCCGTCCTGGTCCAGCCCTGGAGCCACTGACCTTTTGGTGCCGGCGTCACCCTCTCCAGGTCAAAGAGCTCCGCCGATCCTCCCATCAGAATTCTTTCTGGCTGTTATTTTGGGGGATGGACGGACGGACGGACAGGGAAATGGTTTTGTTTGTCCTCTTCCTGGATTCGGAATGTTGTTTTCAGGTGTTCTCTCCCTCCCCCCCCCCAATGTATTTGGCGAATATTAAGTTTGGAAAGTGGGTTGAGATTCATGTAGGAATTGGATGGTGAAGAGGGGAAAGGAATTGTAGCTCAGGGGAGAAACCTGGACTCCCCTGGGGGTTTACTCTCCTGCCTGATTTCAGTGCCTTGGAAGGCTGTATGAATATATGTAGCAGAGTGCTTCTTCGCGCAGCACACATTTAAACGGTGGATGATGAAGAAGAAGAGATTGGATTTAGACCCCGCCCTTCACTACCTGAAGGAGTCTCAGAGCGGCTTACAATTGCCTTTCCTTTCCCCTCCCCACAACAGACACCCCGTGAGGTAGGTGGGGCTGAGAGAGCTCTGACAGAAACTGCTCTTTCAAAAACAGCTCTGACAGAACCATGGCTTGCCCAAGGTCATCCAGCAGCTGCATGTGGAGAAGTGGGGGATCAAACCTGGTTCTCCCAGATTAGAGTCCGCGCACTTAACGACTACACCAAACTGGATCTCACTGCCACAGAGGCTCGATGGCCATCTGACCGCAGTGCTGATTCTGTGAATTTAGGCAGATCACGAGAAGGGAAGGCAGGCAGGGCTGCCTCCGTGCTTAGTTCTCGTGGCCCTTTCTTACATGCCCAGGGAAATGCCGATCACCGCTTTGGGGTCAGGAAGAAATGTTTCTCCAGGCCAGTTTGGCCAGGGATCCTGGAGGGTTGGGGGCGGGGGGTTGCCCTCTTCTGGGCATAGAACAGGGGTCACTGGAATTGTGTGTGGGGGAGGTATTTGTGAATTTCCTGCATTGTGCAGGGGGTTGGACTAGATGACCCTGGAGGGCCCTTCCAACTCTATGATTCTATGTGGTCATGGCCACTAACAACTTGGAAGGTCTTAAAAGGCGGGTGGACAAATTCATGAAGGATGGGGCTATGGTTACTAGACACGATGAACATAAGAACATAAGAGACGCCGATGTTGGATCAGGCTAAAGGCCCATCTAGTCCAACACTCTGTCACACAGTGGCCAGAAATACCAAATATCTATATCCTCCAGTCCCAGAGGCAGTGTACCTCTTTATGCTGTTGGGAAGCACGGGTGGAAAGATGCTGTTGAAGCCCTCCTGCTCATGGGCTTTCTGGGGGCAGCTGGCTGGCCCCCGCCTGAACAGGATGCTGGACTGGATGGACCACTGGTCTGATCCAGCAGGGCTCTTCTGTTGTCCTTATATCCGCACTGCCCAGTTTGGACTACAAAGACGGGAAACGTCTCTCAGGCAGAGGGAAGCCTTTGCTCCAAACCTTCCATGTCAGGTCTTTTGATGGGAGATACCAGGGACTGAACCTGCGGCTTCTTACCTGCGTAACACATCTTCTACCACTGAGAGCTATGGGTTGTCCCCGTTACAAAAAACCCCCAAGCGTGCACATTGATGCTGCCTTAAACCAGGTCAAGATCACTGGTCCATCTAGCTCTGTTTTCTCTACGCCTAGCAGCAGCCATCCATGGTGTGGGGTTTAAAAAGATAACCCTCTGAGAACCTTTAACTGGAGATTCTGGGGATTCGACCCAGGGCCTTCTGCATGTAAAGCAGGCGTTCTGTCCCTCCCGTTTTCTTTGCTGTTGATCCTCAGCAGGACCCCATTGACTGGCCTTGGGTGGTGTGGAAGGCTTTGTTTAGCTTTGTCACAGTCCGCCTTTTGGCATGGTTCAGCTTATTTCCATGAGCCATCCGTTATCACTGCTGGGTAAACACCTCTTTCAAGCAGGGGTCATTTCCTGCAGGAGCGCACAGGAGCGGAGCTCCAGCAGTAAAGAGCCCAGGGGGCGGGCACATGCAACAAGCCCCGCCCCCTGCTCCCAGCAGCCCTCAGTCAGAGCTAGAAGCAGCCAGGTAAGTTGCAGAGCCCCCCCCAGCCCAAAACAGTCCAGTGGGACCTTTAAGACCAAGTTTTATTCAGGTACAAGCTCTCCCTCCTCTGTGAGGGCAGATCTGCATGTTCCCCCCCCCCCCAGTAGCTAGCAATCCAGTGGAGCCTGAGCAGTGGGTGTTGCCTTCTGACACACGTCCGGTGATGTCAGGGGGTGTGGCATATGCAAATAAGTTATGCTAATGAGTTATGCTAATGAGCTCCTGCACCTCTTTGTCTACGAAATGACCCCTGCTTTCAAACATATGCATTCTCCACACGCAGCATGTTGTGATCCAGATTTGTGTAGCGTTATGGTTGTTATTTTATGGTCCTGGCTTTCGAGTTGGAGGGTTCGATAGGGAGCCCCATTACAGCCAGCTGTTCTTGAATTAGGCGTACACACCACGAGGCAGTCTCTTAACTATGGCTAAGAATTCGGGCATGCGCTGCGTGGTTGTGAATGTTCCCTCCCCTGCTGCCTAGCTGGGGGAGGGGCTTTGTGCAGATACTGACCACGGTTGAGCCTAACCAGGTTTCTCACCAAACCAGGGTTTGATGCTCAAAGCTAGCCTGATCCCATCAGCTTTTGGAAGCTAAACATGGTTGGCCCTGGTTTGTAATTGGATGGGAGACCATCAGGGAAGTCCAGCGTCACTACACAGAGGTAGGCAATGGCAAAGAAGAGAAGAAGAAGAGATTGGATATACACCTTCACTACCCGAAGGAATCTCAGAGTGCTTTACAATCTCCTTTCCCTTCCCCTCCCCACCACAGACACCCTGTGAGGTAGGCGGGGCTGAGAGAGCTCTGACAGAAACTGCTCTTTTTCAAGGACAGCTCTGAAAGGACTATGGCTTGCCCTAGGTCATCCAGCAGGTGCAAGTGGAGGAGTGGGGAATCAAACCAAGTTCTCCCAGATCAGAGTCCGCGCTCCTAACCACTACACCAAACTGGCTGTCCTCTGAATGGCTGCTGCTTTGAAAACCCTAAGCGTTTGCCCTAAGTCGGCTGCAGCTTGACTGGTTCAATAAGGGGCTTTGCCGACCTTTGCTGCAGTGAATGGTGTGGAAGATGACAGTCTTGAAGAAGTCTCAGGCGTGCAGGCGCAAAAGGAGGCAGCGATATGTGGGTTGAATCCCCATCGTCCCTGAACGTTGAGAGGCGTCCGGCGCTCCCCTGAAAGGAGAGAGACACCCCCCCTTTCATGAAACCTGAGGCACCCTCGAACAAACAAACAAAACTCCCTACAACCCATTGACTTTGTTGCTCTGTGCATAATGCATATTGTTTTCTCTGAGTCACCAAAAGCCCCTCTGTGCCCGCTCTGGAGAGGGAGGGAGGTCAGGGTGGTTGCGTTACACAGTTTTCTGGAGCATCTTTCAGCAAATGCATGGGTTATATTAAAAACTGCAATCCTAACAAGTTTTTTTAAAATGTTTTTTTTCCCTTTCTCAAAAAGCGCTCCGCTGACCTTATGCAGCAGAATTGGCTTTATTGAATTTCGCCAAAAACGCGTTTATAATTCCCCGGCACCTCCCCCCCCCCACGCATTCCAACCCCACGCCCAATATTCATGTCCTTGCTACCCACATGGAAATGGCCCCTTTTTATGGTGATAAACGAAATTAAATTTGTCTCCATCGGCTGCTGACCTCCCTCACCTTTAAGGTTGTGTCTTTGCAGGAGGAGACAGAAGGCGCCGGCAGTGGGATCATCTTGCTGCCGAGGGACGCTGGCGTGCGAAGGACCGCTGAGCAAATCAAATATTGAAATCTTTTTGCCTATTAGCAGTCATATCTACCCTTTTGTGAGATTTCTTCCCCCTAACATTGTGGCGGTGGCGGTGGGGAGGAGGTGGGGTGCATTAGAGTGTCAAGACCGATGCCATTTTGTCCGTGTACTTCTAAAGCAGGGGGGGGGGGGGGGGGAACCGACAGGTATCATATTCGTCTTTAACTATGTGTGTGTTCTCAGCAGAGGCCGGCTTCTTTCTCTAAAAACAAAGAACTCCTCTCTGGCCCTCGTGAGTGTGTGTGTGTGTGTTAAATGTGGTCAGGGTTGGTGTAGTGGTTAAGAGCGGTGGATTCTAATCTGGAGAGCCGGGTTTAAAAACATAAGAGAAGCCAATGTTGGATCAGGCCAATGGCCCATCCAGTCCAACACTCTGTCACACAGTGGCCAAAAATACCATCAGGAGGTCCAGCAGTGGGGCCAGGGCACTAGAAGCCCTCCCACTGCTGCCCTCCCCCCCAAACACGAAGAATACAGAGCTTCACTTGCCCCAGACTGATGAGAGTCCCTATCTATACCTTGTGGCTAATAGCCAGCTACTGACGGACCTCTGCTCCATATGCTTATCTAATTCCCTCTTGAAGCCGTCCCTGCTTGTAGCCGCCGCCACCTCCTGTGGCAGTGAATTCCACATGTTAGTCACTCTTTGGGTGAAGAAGTGAAGGTCACCCAGCTGGCTGCATGTGGAGCAGTGGGGTTCGGTTCCCCACTTCTTCACATGCAGCCAGCTGGGTGACCTTGGGTTAGTCACAGTTCTCTCAGAGCTCACTGAGCCCCACCTACCTCATAAAGTGTCTGTTGTGGTGAGAGGAAGAGAAGGAGATAGTCAGCTGCTCTGAGGCTCCCTAGTGGAGGGTGGGGTATAAATCCAGCTCTTCTTCTTCATCATCATCGTCGTCGTCTTCGTCATCATCGTCTTCATTGTCACCTTCATCAAAGTCTTCTTTCTCTCCCCCCCCCCACTTACGGTGACCCTGCGACCTCCAAAACATGCTATCATTAAAAGCCTTGCTCGGGTCTTGCAAACTAAGGGCTGTGGCTTCCATCCATCTCATGTTGGGTCTTCCTCTTTTTTTTTTCTTTCCCTGCTGCCCTTGACTTTTCACGGCATTCTTGTCTTTTCCAGGCAGTCTCGTCTTCTCATAACATGACCAAAGTACAATAGCCTCAGTTTAGTCTTTCTAGCTTCTAGAGTTCAGGCTAGATTTGATCCAGAACTCACTTGATTGTCTTTTTGGCAGTCCACGTTATACGTAAAACTCTCCTCCAACACCACATTTCAAAGGAGTCAGCTTTCACAGAATCATAGAGTCATAGAATGTTAGAGTTGGAAGGGACCTTGCAGGTCATCTCGTCCAACCCCCTACACTCTGCGGGAGCAGAGCCGAAAGACAGCCCTACAACATACCCGAAAGCTGGTCGTCCAGCCTCTGCTTGAAAACATCCAGCGAAGGAGCATCCACCACCTCCCGAGGCAATCTGTTCCGCTGCTCAACCACTCTTACAGTTAGGAAGTTTCTCCTGATATTTAGCCGGTAACGACTCCCTTGTAATTTCCACCCATGAGATCTAGTCTTGCAATCCAGAGCAAGAGGAAATAGATTTGCTCCATCTTCTACATGACAGCCCTTCAAATATTTGAAGACTGCAATCATGTCCCCTCTAAGCCTTCTCTTTCTCAGGCTAAACCAGTTTGAGAGAGAGAGCCAGTTTGGTGTAGTGGTTAAGCGCGGACTCTAATCTGGGAGAACCGGGTTTGATTCCCCACTCCTCCACTTGCAGCTGCTGGATGACCTTGGGCAAGCCATAGTTCTGGCACAGCTGTTCTTGAAAAAGAGCAGTTTCTGTCAGAGCTCTCTCAGCCCCGCCTACCTCACAGGGTGTCTGTTGTGGGGAGGGGAAGGGAGAGGAGTTTGTAAGCCGCTCTGAGACTCCTTTGGGTAGTGAAGGGCAGGGTATAAATCCAATCTCCTCCTCCTCCTCCTCCTCGTCTTCTTCTTCCTCCTCCTCCTCCTCCTCCTCCTCCTCCTCCTCCGGCTCACACGTTTTTACCTTAGCTCAGGAAGGAGGGCTCCAGAGCAAACTGATTTATGCAGTAGCCAAATCACCTGCTCACAACTTTAATGTCTGTAGCTCAGAAAGTAGAATTTTTGCACACAAGACCCCACGGCTTAGAGGGAGTATTGCTCACAGGGAGTCTGTTGTGGGGAGGGGGAAGGGAGTTTGTAAGCCGCTCTGAGACTCCCCTGGGTAGTGAAGGGCCATGGGGTATAAATCCAATCTCCTCCTCCTCCTCCTCCTCATACCCAACTCTTTCAGCCTTTCCTCATAAGACTTGGATTCCAACCCTCTCACCATCCTGGTTGCCCTCTTCTGGACACACTCCTGTCATGACTGAGTTCAAAACTGGATGCCATGACTGGATGCAAAATGCATCGTTTCTGCAGCAAAAAAACACCCAGAGTGTGGAACACTTTTGAATTTGTGTGATCCTAAGGAAAGTCTTGTGCTGCGAGGTGGCCAGACGGGAGCAGCTTTGGGGGAGGGGCTGAAGAAGAAGAGGAGGAGGAGGAAGAGGTGGTGGTTGGATTTATATCCTTCCCTTCACTCAGAGTCTCAGAACAGCTTACAATCCCCCTCCCTTCCACTCCCCACAACAGACACCCTGTCAGGTAGGTGGGGCTGAGAGAGCTCTTTTGAGGACTGCTTGTGAGATAATAGCTCTGAAAGAACTTGTAACTGACCCAAGGTCACACCAGCAGCTGCATGTGGAGGAAGCGTGGGGAATCAAACCCGGTTCTCCCAGATTAGAGTCCGTGCGCCTAACCACTACAACCAAACGACAGCTGTCTCACACCTGCGTGCCCACCGCCATTGCTCTGTATGGGGTGAGCAGTGGCAGGAAGTATAAAATTGACTTCCTCAGAAAGCGTCACGTTTGGTGGTGTGTGACGAGCATTCAAGTGACAGAGGGAAGGCAGCATGGGATCGCCTGATCTCATCAGCTCCCGGAAGATCAGCAGAGAAGGTACTTGGGTGGGAGACCACCGAGGAATACTCTGCAGAGGAAGGCAACAGCAGACCCCCCCCCCTCTGCTTCTCACTTGCCTTGAAAGCTCCTTGCTGGATTTGCCATAAATCGAGTGTGATTTGACAGCACATACGTGCATGATGAACATTCGAAGTTGTGTTATAGTGAACCAGACCCTTGGTCCCTCCAACTAAGGATGGCCTGCAGCCTGAGATCTTTGAAGCACTGGCCTGTGGACCTCTTGCAGTGAGCCAGTTTGGTGTACATTAAGAACGTAAGAGAAGCCAATGTTGTATCAGGCCAATGGCCTATCCAGTCCAACACTACACTCTGTGTAGTGGTTAAGAGTGGCGGACTCTAATCTGGGAGAGCCGGGTTTGATTCCCCACTCCTCCGCATGCAGCCAGCTGGGTGACCTTGGGTCAGTCACAGTTCTCTCTCAGCTGTTCTCTCAAGAGCAGTCCTCGAAAGAGCTCTCTCAGCCCCACCTACCTCACAGGGTGTCTGTTGTGGGGAGGGGAAGGGAAGAAGATTGTAAGCCACTCTGAGACTCCAAGTGAAGGACGGGGTATAAATCCAATTCTTCTTCTGCATGGAAAACGGGTGCCCCGTTACCCAGTCCACAGTGAGGGTGACATCTACACCTGGGTCCATTTTGGTGTTTGAACACAGGAAACTGCCTTCTCCCAAAACAGACCGGTGGACTAGCCGCATGGGCCATTCTGTGAGCAATACAGATGCTCTGCTATCGAGCTGCATTCCCCCTCTGCCGTTGCTTCCAGTCACAGGCCTGTTACACCCTCCTTCCCACAGAGCAGTCTTCCTTCCCTCGTAAAAATCTGTGACGGCTCATTCACGTGTGTGAGTCCTGATCCCGCATGTGGCAAGTGGTGAACTCGTGTGCATCCTGCAACCTGGACCATAAACCAACCCCAAGTGTTAATGTGGCCGAGTGGAGAGGTAGACATGGATTTGAGGCATAGTTCAGCTTTGCCATTCACACGGCCGTCTTCGGCGAGTCGGTTTCCCTCGTACTGCAGTGCCGGCTTGATTCCGCCCAGCTCCCTTAGAGGGGTCTTGAAGGGACCCGAGTTCAAGATTTCCCAGAGAAGAGGATTTCATAATTCCGTCAAGAATGCATCTCGTACACTTAAGATGGAAAATGTCATATTTGCGGTTGTTGCAAATGGCCTTGCTGGATCTGACTACTATCCAAGCAGCCAAGCACGGCATCTTGTATCACAAGCAAGGCATCTTGTATCCAGAGGTACATAAGAACATAAGAGATGCCAATGTTGGATCAGGCCAAAGGCCCATCCAGTCCAACACTCTGTATCACACAGTGGCCAGAAATACCAATGCCATCAGGAGGTCCACCAGTGGGGCCAGGACATTAGAAGACCTCCCACTGTTGACCCCCCCCCCAAGCACCAAGATGACAGAGCATCACTTGCCCCAGAGCCCCTATCTATATCTTGTGGCTAATAGCCACTGATGGACCTCTGCTCCATATGCTTATCTAATTCCCTTTTGAAGCCGTCCATGCTTGTAGCCGCCACCACTTCCTGTGGCAGTGAATTCCAAGTGTTAATCACTCTTTGGTGGTGCCTTGCCTTGTGTCTTGTCTCGGCACCAATGCTCCCTCTAAGCTGTGGAATCTTCTGAGCAAAAATTCTACTTTGTAAGCTACTGGCATTCGAGTTGTGAGCGAGTTGTGAGCGAGCAATTTGGCTACTGCATGAACTAGTTTGCTCTGGTGCCATCCTCCCCGAGCTGAGACAAAAATGTGGGGGCCAGAGGCTAAAAAACTGTGAGCTAGCTCACATTAACTCAGCTGAGAGGGAACACTGCTCGGTACATGGAAGTTCTCTTTGCACTGATGCTGGGGAGGCGTTTTTTCTGCGTCGGGAGCAGACAGGCCTGCACAGCTTCCAGCCACACAATGTTTTATGGCTCGTCCGAAGTCAGGCCAGAAGTCTTACAGCAGATATGGGTTCCCGATCTCCAGCGTGTGATTGAACTATCTTAATCCTTTCCTTCTTTTTTTTACGGGACCCATATTCATCTGGAGCAAGCTGCCCTCCCTGCTTTTGAAATGGAATAATCTCACTAGATAAAAGGGCAGGCTCTCTGCGTTCTTTGGCATTTCGCCCCTCTTTGCCGCATTGCCCACAAAGCACTTCCCTTGGTCATTTGCTTGGCATTTTAAAAGTCATCTCTCTCTCTCTCTCTCTCTCTCTCTCTCTCTCTCTCTCTCTCTCTCTCATATATGTTAGGAGCGAGGCTATATCTCTTTTGCCTTCCACACCAGAAGCACCAGCACCTTCAAAACTCAGAAGTATAAAATGAGAGGTTTTTTTTTTAAAAAAATTAACTTTGAGTACGTGGGTTTAATTTTTTTTTTAAAAGAAAGAAAGAAAGGCAAGAGAAGCTGTGTTTATGAGAACTAAAAAATAGCAGCTTCCATTACTGTAATTAAATGGCGGCGTTTAACCTATCAAAGCTGCTGCGTGCTTGCGAGAGACGAGCGGAGAGCTGCGTTTGGAAATGATCGTTGCAATCCTCGAGGGGAATAAGAGCAGTTAAATAATTTGTTTGCGAGGTGCGAGTTCCGTGTCAGCTAAATCGAGTGCCTATGTTGGGAGCACCGGGGAGGGATTGGGGGGGGGGGATCGGGAGACGGGAGGCCGCGGGACCGTGCCTTTGCCAAGAATACCCTGGGGCTCGCTATTTACCAGCACCTGTGCGGCGTTGTCAATAAATGCATAGCCTGTTGCTGCCCATTGGCTATCAGTTATCAGAGGAATTGAGGGCTCACCTGTCATCCCCCACCACCACCAGTCTTGCATCATAAAGACAGAACAGTTGCTTCATAGTAGAATTCACCCCTCCCATTCTCCGTGCAATGAGATCGCTAAGAATAGTGTCAAGAAGTAGAAAGATGGAAGTGGAGATCGGGATTTGTTTTTTTGGGTTTTTTTAATGAATTTCCCGGGGAATTCTCAGGTCCCTCGGAATCTTATCAGACAAGAGTATCTCTAAAGGCAGACAAGGTTTTCTGAAGAACAAACCTTCCCTTTCTCTTCCCCTAGCAGTGCTCAGCCCTTGCATAGTATTGATTATGTTCTTGGTTCCTTTTTCTGTTCGTGCGGGACCGGGGGCAGTGGCCAAACCGTCTGGCCCATGCCGCACACACAAACCCAATATGGTGTGTCTCTTCCCCCCCCCCCCCCCCCCCCGGCAGTGAGCTGGACTTTCTAGGCAGATAAGCCAAGGTGGAGAGGATTCCCTGCAGGAAAAAACTTTGAAAAGCTGCCTCTCCGCAGCAATGGTTTTGCAAAGGGTCAGTCGTTCTGACTGGTCGCCGAACTTTTGCTGTTCAAGTACGACCAGCACTGCATTCCCCGAGGGAGCAGCAGTGCATGCAAACTTTTCTCCTGCTTGCAACCGCCTGTGGAACAGCAGCTTCTGTCGCAACCAGTGTTCCCTCTAAGATAAGTGAGTGTGAGCCAGCTCACAGTTTTTTAGCCTCCGGCTCACACATTTTTGTCTTAGTTCAGGAAGGAGGGCTCCAGAGCAAACTGATTTACGCAGCAGCCAAGTCGGTCACTCACAACTTTAATGCCAGTAGCTCACAAAGTAGAATTCTTGCTCACAAGACTCCACAGCTTAGAGGGAGCATGGCTTGCTTTGGTGAAGTTCCTGGGGTGCAGCTTCCGAGAGTTATGCAGCGTGACGGCTCTAGGCAAAGCATGTTCTTCGTGACTTTCTGTTACTGACCCAGGCACTCTAGAAAGAATGGGGTGCCTCTGGAGTTTCGTCTACACTCTCCCCCACTGCTTTTCCTTTTATGCCGCCTTGTTAATTTGGACTTGCTGTGGGGGGAAAAGGAGTCTAATTTTTTAAGCCCCAAAGAATCTAAATTAATAAAAACTGTACTAAAGCTGTTCATTGTCAGCATAGGTCAAGGGTT
Source organism: Gekko japonicus (assembly GCF_001447785.1). Lineage (NCBI taxonomy): Eukaryota > Metazoa > Chordata > Lepidosauria > Squamata > Gekkonidae > Gekko > Gekko japonicus. The sequence continues at coordinate 580,472 of NW_015177025.1, read as the reverse complement.
CCCAACATTTTTGAGTCTGTGGGCATCTTTGGAATGCTGACACGGTGTGGTGGCCACAGCCACCAAATGTGTTCTCTGACCCAGTGGGGTGTTTTTGCAGGATCGTGGCCTGCTCAGTTGGCCAGACAAAGACCAGAAGACCAGGGCTTCTAGTATTTATGCCAGCCCTGGCCAATCCACAGGCTCTGTGCTGTCTGCCAATCACAGGGGCCGATGCTGCACCCTTGCCTCACAAGGGCACAGAGGCCTGAGCCCAAACGCTCCGGAGTAGCTCATTAAACAGCCTCTAGCAGTGAGTTTTCAGGTTCAGACCTCTGGTCCTGGATACGGTGGAAGACCAAGGCGCTAGGAAGACTGACGGCTTCCCTCCCAGTGAGGCTGGGAGAAAGTTTGCTGCCAGAGCAAGCAATAAAAAGCAACTCCCTTGGAAGTTCTTCGTTGTTTTGTGCTTTGTGATGTGCGTGTGTGTTTTTTGGGCAAAATAACGCTAATAAGGGATCTCATAAGAGCTGCGGTTGTTGTGGCAATCGCGGCCCTCGAGAGTCAGCGCAGCCGCTAACGTGCCTCGCTGTGGCTCCCCGGGGGGCGGTGATGAAACTTTCCTCATTTTTTACCACTCAAATACGTTGCCGAGTATGGTCACTTACAGCGCAGTCGCCTGCTGCTTCTTTTATCTGCCTTCTGCCAGAATTCTCTCCCGTTGCCTTTCACGGGCCAACAGCAACAGCCCCGTGAAGGCAATCGGCCGATTGTGTGGGGTTGCCAGCCTCCAGGTGGGGCCTGGAGATCTTCTGGATTACGACTGATCTCCAGACTACAGAGATCAGTTCCCTGGGAGAAAAATGGCTGCTTTAAAGAGTGGACTCTGTGGCATTATACCCTACCAAGGTCCATCCCTTCTCCAAACCCTGCCTTCCCCAGGAGCCACCACCAAACCTCCAGGAGTTTCTCAGCCTGGAGTTGGCAACCTCATGATTGTGTCTTTATCTCCCCCCCCCATGAACTTGTTGTCGCACACCTGCTTCTCCTCTCCTTCCATTTATCAAATTCAAATACCTTTTATTGGCATACAACCCTTCCATTTATCCTTTAAAAGACCCTGTGCAGTAGATTAGTCTGAAAGAGAGAAAGTAGCCTCAGGTCAGCCGCTGAATTTCACGGCAGAGCAGAGATTTGAATCCAGGTCTCTGGTTATGAATGCCACTTTGGGGAGTCAGGAAGCAATTTTTCTCCAGGCCAGTTTGGCTGGAGATCGTGGAGGGTTTTTTTGTCATCTTCTGGGCATGGAACAGGGGTCACTGGGTGTGTGTGTGTGGGGGGGTATTTGTGAATTTCCTGCATTGTGCAGGGGGTTGGACTAGATGACCCCGGAGGTCCCGTCCAACTCTGATTCTGTGATTCTAGTCCTTCTCTGAGACTCTGTCTCTGTCTGAACCCAAGACTCTACTGGCTAATAGCCTGACTCCAGGATTTAGCACAGGAAGCGAATAGAACCAGAAGAACTCTCTCAACCTAAACCTCTGGTACAAATAGGAAATTCTTGTCTGCCACGATTCTCTGTGAGTGCAAAGTGGTGTCCCTCTATGTCTTGACATCTCAGTGCTGAAAATGTATACTTTATGTAGAAAAGTTAAGAAAGGAGAAACGAGTTCAGTTTTAGACCAGACTGCTGACAAGGATCTCAATAGCATGTGGTTCTGATCCGGGCTTGGGTTAGGATCCCAGCAAAGGAGACCGGGTGCATTTACCCCTTGCTATGCTTACATGGAGAGAAGCCATATGTCCACTCAGTGGGGTCATTCTCAGTACCTACCCAGAATAGAATTTCCAGCAGTCTTCAAGGAAATGCCCATCTTAAAAGTTGCAAATTGGTTTTTAGTTTTAGGTTGTTTTCAGGGTGCGGATGGGACATGTTAGCAGTGAATAAAACACTGTCTGGTGTAGACATAGCAGGCAGAGAGGATTTTTCCTCCCTCTCCCTAAATACTAGAACTCAGGAATACCAAGTGAAGCCGACGGACGTACAGCAAACTCAGAAGAAACTAAAGGAAAGGGCCTGCCTCACACAACACACGAGTAACTTGTGGAACTCACTGCCATGGGATGTAGCGATGGCCGCTTCAGACGGCTTTCAAAGGGAGATTACACAAAATCCCGGTGGATAGGCCCATTGACTATGGAACCTCCACGTTCAGAGGCAGTTTACCAGATGGTAGTGGGACAATAGCAGGAGGAGGCTTAGGCCAGTGTGTTCCTGTTTGTCATCTGGTCCCCCACAGTAGTAAGCAGAAGGGTGGACTGCACAAACTTTTGGTTTGATCCTTCAACGTGCAACAAAACTCCATGCACTTTGGACAATGAAGAAAGCTGTTAGGAAGAAAGTTGATTCCTTTGAAATGTGATGTTGGGGCAGGGTTTTACAGATAACATGGACGGGCCAAAAGTCAAATAAGTGGTTTCTAGGTCAAATCAAATGAACTCTCCCTAGCTAGAAGCCAAAATGACACACCTGAGGCTATTGTATTTTGGTCACGTTATGAAGAAGAGAAGAGATTGGATTTATCCCCCGCCCTTCACTACCCAAAGGAGTCTCAGAGCGGCTTATAAACTCCTTCCCCTTCCCCTCCCCACAACAGGCACCCTGGGAGGTGGGTGGGGCTAAGAGAGCTCTGACAGAAACTGCTCTTTTTTCAATAACAGCTCTGACAAAACTATGGCTTGCCCAAGGTCATCCAGCAGCCACCAAGTGGAGGAGTGGGGAATCAAACCCGGTTCCTCCCAGATTAGAGTAACCACTACACCAAACTGGCTCTACAGCAAACTGACAAGAGTTACCGGAAAAGACGACAATGCTAGGAAAAGCAGAAGGCAGCAGGAAAAGAGGGAGGCCCAACAGGAGATGGATGGGCTCAGTCTGAGGAAGTTAAAGCCCACAGTTTGCAAGACCTGAGCAAGGCTGTAAATGAGAGGATGTTTTGGAGGCCGTTAATTCATAGTGTTGCCATAAGAGGGAAGCAACCCGATGGCATTTCACACGCACATGTGCGCGTTCGCTTTTCAGTTTGCGTTGCAGCCCCTCTTCCGCAGCTGAAGAGGCAAGCCTCTTTTTTTCAACAACAATGCGAGCGAAACTTTTGGCTGGTTGGCGTTTGCCTATTTTTATTACATTCTCAATCCCCCACTTGAACAGACCAAAGGCAGACTGTGAGACTGCCGTTCGAAGATCTCTAAAATCCGCTCTGTTTTTTAAAGAAAAAACAACAACTCTGCCGTCCTTCTCGTTTCGTCAGGCCGAAAATTGCAGGCTCCGAATGAACAGAGGGCTCTGTTCGCATCCAGGTCTGTGTGTCTGGGGAGGGGGGAGACCTGACCTCTGTTCTGACAAGCGAAACTGTATCTCCTCTGCCTTTTTAAACCACCGATGAAATATATTTTGTGCTGGCTTATAATGCTGTGATTTATGCTGTGATACGGTTTGCGATATCCCGGTGTCCTTTTGCCTTTGTGTTGAGGGCTTTTTTCCCCGCTCTCTTCTCCACCCACCCCCCTCCCTGGCTACATTTAATGTAATAGAGGTGAGTATGTTCTCTGGGCACAGAGGTTGGACAAATGTACCGAGAAAGAATGCCTGGTGTGAGATGGAGAGGGGAGCACAATCCAAAACTTTCTCCCCCTGCCCCCTACCCCGAAACGTGTCCCTCCCATTTTTTAAAAAACCCTGGAACTACCTTTAATCCAGAATATATCTGGAAATGTAGACTAATTGAAGGGAATAATCTGTGTGCTGTCATGTGGCACAAGCATGGTTCCTTGTGTGTGTGTGTGTGCGCCTCCCCCCCAATCCTTAAGACAAGCTTTATTTCAAACCTCTCCCACTTAGAGCCCGAACTGACGGTCACTTCCTTATGCATTCTGACAGGGAACGTGATGTGCGGGCCATAAAATTCTTCTTAGCAGTGGGTGCCCACTGCAGAGGGCCCTTGGATCAGTGGCAGAACACCTGCTTTGCGCGCAGCAGTTCCCAGGTTCAGTTCTTGGTATCTCTCTCCCTAGTGGGTAGAGAGAGATCTTGGAGAGCAAGGCCTTCCTGGGCCTGATTTGACTTTGCCATCAGGCATCTTCATATGTCTATGATGTAAATCACCAAACTTCCCCAGGGTGCGAGAAATTGAATTTGCTCAGGGTGGCCTGGTCAACTCGTCGGCATGGTGAAAAGAGCGTGTGGTTCTCTGCTGCTTATTTTATGCCACGCCATGTAACTATGCATCGAACGAGCATATATTTCCTCTCTGGGCCAAACTGTTTAAGCCCATTTCCAAAAGATAACATTTGTTTGTTTGTTTTTTGTTGCACAAATATATAATTTTTTTTTGGTTGAGCAAATATATAGTTGAAGGTTACCATTTAACTGAATAAATAAGATCCAGCTAGTAGAGAAATAAGGGGGCCATCGTGGCTACCTTATTATGGAGAGCCATTGCGGATTGAGTTGTTAAAAAACAGCGTGGGATGTCAACAGAGCTTTTCCCATGTAAGATCACCCGGCGAACTATCGTATCCTTTCCGGCAAAGTGCGGTTATGCTGAGGGTCTGTGAGAACCGCATGTTCCCCCACTGCCTTTGGGTTCAGAACTGGTTCTGATCTGTTCAAATTTTTTCTTGCATTTTGTTTTGGGATCAGAAATAAACAAATTAGATGGGGGGGAATTAAGTAGGTGGGGAAGAAAGAGGGGGGGAAAGGGGGGGTAACTAAACCCATAAACAAGGTGATATATAATATTTTTTTTCATTCTCCTTTTAAATAAATACCGATCAGCTTTATGTTCGGAGACAATAGGAGCCGTTGGCTTAAATTTGCAGTTTACTGTATTTATGGCCGTAATATCAAGGTGCTGCTGTCGTAATTTCATGCCCCAATGAGAACTGCAAGGTCGAAGCAAATGCTTCCATCGGCATCCTGCTAACACTCTAACTCATAAACAAGGCCCGCCTGGATCAGGTGGCTCGGAATAATACAGGCTAATGAAATACAGCACAGCTTTCCATTACTGTTAGTTTTTACAGTGTCGTCATTACGTGTAATTTATGTTTAAAAAATTCAATTTTATACAAGGCTCTGGGAAATAGGGGTCTGCAGGTCACCCGACGACTTTTAACGGCTTTGGGGTGGGGTGGGGGGGACCGTGTCGGGGAGGGAGGGAGAGAGAGGGAGAGAGGTCTCGTTGCGCCCATGCAGGCAAGAAAATGCTAACCAAATAAATAAATAAAAACAGCTTTTTTTAAAAAAAGTCAGGGTTTTTTTTTTGCCCTTGTCTCCCCAAAGTGGATCTTGTTTCCCCTTCCCTTGATATCCCCCCCCCCCCCCGGGGGGTTTTTTTTTTTAGCTTTCATTTTTAAAAAGCCCTTTGCACTTTATAAAAAGTGGGGCTTGCCTTCAGTTCTAGGGCAAGAGGGCCGGTTATTTGAAAGGCAGGTAGCTGTCTGCTCAGACACAGGGATTCTTCCGTCCATCAATCACCTGGGAGGTCCTGTAAAGGATGGGGAGGAGGTGGGAACAGCAAACCGGGGGCCGAGGAGACGGAGATACTTAACAACCTTTCCCAAACTCTCACCCCCTTGACATTGGCGTCCTCGCCTTCATTTACACCTCGTTTTATTATAGACTCCCGAAAGCTCCGCCAGCGAGGCAAAACTCCTGCCAGGGTTTTTATGCCAAAAAGGAAGCGGCCCGCTACACTTAACCCTTCCCTTCCTGACAGCATTAGCGGTGCCTTTTTAATTGAATCCCACACAGTTATATCATTCTTTGCTGTGCGGAGGAACCAGGAGACATATGCCCTGTTCAGTCTCGAATTCAGGGCCAGCTCTGTCAGTTGGACAAACGGGACATTTGTTCTGGGGACTCTTCCAGCAGTGCGGCCATATGAGGAGGGTGGGCTTCGTGTGAAAAATCCAGTCGGCCTAGACCGGCAGTCCCTCCAGTAGCAGCCAGCCGGGTGCTGCAGCCAAGTTTGTAAGTTTGTAGAAGTAGGAGGTGGACAGTTGCAGCACAATTACGCTCGTGATGGTTTACCTTCAGTAAAACTGTCGTCCAGGTGGGGTTTCAAGCTATTGGACTTCAGCCTGTGACTCCGTCATCACTTGAGATCTTATTATAAGTTACGATCTTGGCTCCTCTTGACTTTGTTGAAGCCTCCCATCGATTACTGCCGCAGTTGTGGTCGGGCGTTTCTCGTGATTACGTTGTCTGGCTTGGGAAAGGAGGGAGCTACAGCATACAGCAGGGGTGTCGAACTCATTTGTTACCAGGGCCGGATCTGACATAAATGAGACCTTGTTGGGCCGGACCATGCGTGTCATAAAATGTAATGCCAGGTAGCAGAGATATAAACTTTATAAAGGACGCAAACACAAAGGGTTTTTTTTAACTTAAAATAAAAACATGCTTCTTGCAATATTTTGTTTATATTTAACAATTTCTGATAACGGACACCTCTTGCTCTGAATTATTACATCAAAATGTCTGTGCTGTTGCAGTCTTGAGTGTGCTGTTCAGGTGTGTATCTGTAAGCTGCAAACCTACGATGACGGAACAGCAGCAGAACTGAAGCAGAAGCAGAAGACAGCTAGTTCCACAGCGGGCCTGATAGAAGCCCTCCGGGGGCCTCATCTGGCCCCCGGGTCGCATGTTTGACACCTCTGGCATGCAGCGTTTCTTGGCTTTGTCCCTGCTAGGCACCTGTAATATGAGGATAATAACACTCTACCTTACAAGGCTGTTATAGGAGTTACATTCTCCTCCCCACTAATTGTGGACCTCCCTTCCTTCCCTGGCAGGCCCACCAGAATTCACGCTTGAACATATGAACATGTGAAACTGCCTTATACTGAATCAGACTCTTGGTCCATCACAGTCAGCACTGTCTACTCAGACTGGCAGAGGCTCTCCAGGGTCTCGGGCAGAGGTCTTTCACATCACCTCCTGTTGTTGTTGTTGTTCAGTCGCACAGTCAAGTCCAACTCTTTGCGACCCCATGGACCACATCACGCCAGGCCCTCCTGTCTTCTGTCATGCTCTGGAGTTTGTTCAATTTCATGTTCGTTGCCTTGATCACTGTGTAACCATCTCATCCTTTGCTGTCCCCTTCTTCTTTGACCTTCAGTCTTTCCTAGCATCAGGGTCTTCTCCAGCGAGTGCTCCCTTCTCATTTGGTGGCCAAAGTATTTGAGCTTCAGCTTCAGTATTTGGCCTTCCAGGAAACAGTCAGGGTTGATTTCTTTTAGGATTGACTGATTTGATCTCCTTGCAGTCCAGGGGACTCTCAAGAGTCTTCTCCAGCACCATAATTTGAACTCATAAGAACATAAGAGATGTTGGATCAGGCCAGTGGCCCATACAGTCCAACACTCTGTCACACAGTGGCCAAAAATACCAGGTGCCATCAGGAGGTCCAGTAGTGGGGCCAGGACACTAGAAGCATCTATTCTTCAGCACTTGTCCCTCCTTATGGTCCAACTCTCACAGCCACACATTACTATTGGGAATACCATTGCTTTGACCATACGGACTTTTGTTGGCAGGGTGATCACCTCCTACCTAGTACTTTTAACTGGAGATGCCAGGGATTGAACCCGGGACCTTCTGCATGCTGAGTAGATGCTGTACCACTGAGCCACAGCCCTTCACCTTGAGCACTTTGTAGAAGCAACGTAAGACCGCCTTCTTTTGGCTGACTTTTGGGAGCTGAGTCCCAAGTTGGGGAAGGGTGGAAAAATCCCAGTGGATTTAGCAAAGTTGTATTCTGTTTACCTGGAGTGTTTTTGTTTCTTCTCTCTGCATAGATCATTGACACACCGACTTTGGCATCTGTGGAGCAGTAAGCTTCCTTTGCACCCTACCTTGCGGTTGTTCGCCCATAGCCCTGTGCTTTTGGGGCCTTAGCAGCAGGGCCGATTCTGTCCCCACATAAAATGTTAACAGCCTACAGGGCTTACTTACCCAGCTTTCCAGATATGATAGCTGTTCATGGCCTCAAAAAGAGAAAGAGAGAGACGCTTCCTTGCCTGGTCGCCTGCAGGCGATTCATACTCGCCTTAGTTGACCAAGCAAGCAGCTATTTCTCAGTGTTGTTCTAAGTGGTGTAGAGACTGATGCTGATTCCAGAGAGCTGCACTGAAAGCAGTGCTGCCAAGTATGCCTGGCACTTTACAGAGAGGGGAGGGAGGGATACATGGGGGAAGAATTTGGGTTCATTCCACCCACAGGTGGGGTGGCTCACCTTCCGTGGGTAAGTGTGGGGAAATTAAGCCATTGTAATGATTAGAGGCTTCACAGGAGACCTGGGTTTTGAAGAGGGATTAATGCAGTATTCAGTGGAAGGCTATGATCTTGCAGATGAGTAGCGTAGAACGCTTTTTTTTTTTTTTAAGAGCACAAGTAACTTGTGGAACTCACCATCACAAGATGAAGTGACAGCCGCTAGCTTAGATGGCTGTGGAAGGGGATTAGACAAATTCGTGGACCGGAAGAGGTCTGCCAGTGAATATTAGCCAAGGTGGCTAAATGGAGCCTCCCTGTTAGGGTTGCCAAACCCCCCGGTTTGCCAGGGGTCCCCCGTTTTTTTGGGGGGGTTCTATCCGCCGCCGGCCAGATGGCGGGCGGGGGAAGCCCCACCACCAACACCCACAGCCACCCATCTCTCTCCCTTTAAGCGTGTGCAACCCGTGTTTCATCCCAAGCGCGAACTCCGCAAGCTTGCAGGGAAAAGCCAGCTTCGTTCTTAAAAGGGAAACGCAGCTGCTCTTAAAGGGGAAAAGCTGGCTGCCGGCTACTTTAAGTGCAGGGAACCTGCGTTTCTGGAGATCCGGTGCATGGGCGGGCGGGGGCGGGCGGTAGATGTCCCCAACGTGATGTCATCACGTTGGGGATGCCCCACCCCCTCCAGGAACGTCCCCAAAGTCCCCCGCTGGGGGTGGAAGATGGACTTGGCAATCCTACTCCCTGTTCAGAGGCAGCGTACCTCTGAACAGCAGTTTCTGAAGGGTTGTGGCCTTCCTGGAAGCCCACCTCTGCAGGAAGCAGGATGCTGGACCAGATGGACCCTTGGTCTGATGAACACACAGAGGGCTGCCTTCTACTGAATCAGACCATTGGCTTATCAAGGCCAGTCTTGTCTACTCAGACCACCAGCAGCTGGGACCTGGCAGAAGCAAAGCGGAGGCTCTTCCCCTTTTTTCTTCTCATACCTTTTCTCAGAGAGAGGGGATCTGTGCTCTCCCCCCCCCCCCCCCACCCCCACCCCCCAAACATCTCTGGGAGCGTGACTGAGACGGGGATGCAGCTGCAGCACGGGGGAGGGAATTCAGCCCAAATCAACTGCCTCCATGAAGAGGAGGACAAATGCACAGGGACATTTTTGTTGACCTTACTTTAAAAAAAATAATAATAGAACCTTGGAAGATGGAATTGACCTGACAGGGCTCCCTTAGATCAGAGGACACTGCACCTTTGACCCCACTGAAGTGTATTTTAAACTCCATTGGACCTTTTGCCTTCTTCAAAAGGCCAGACTGAAGGAAGGATAAGAGAAACCCATTTTTTTTAAGGACGGAAGACGAGGGGTCCGCACGCAAAGCTGACTGCAAGATTAAGCTAGGAATCAGGAGGTCTTTGGTTCATAGCTTTCCTCCGCTGTGAACTTGATGGTCTCGGGAAAACTGGGTTTCCCCCCCCCCTCTCCCTCAGCTCCATCTCCTCCATCTGTAATGTGAGTTACCTTGTAGGGCTGTTGTAAAGTTGACAAGGTACAATGCTCCCTCTAAGCTGTGGAATCTCGTGAGCAAAAATTCTACTTGGTGAGCTTCTGGCATTAAAGTTGTGAGCGAGCGATTTGGCTGCTGCATAGATTAGTTTGCTCTGGAGCTGTCCTTCCTAAGCTAAGACAAAAATGTGTGAGCTGGAGGCTAAGAAACTGTGAGCCAGCTCACACTAACTCATCTTAGAGGGAACACTGACAAGGTAGTATGACACTTTGAATACTAGGCTGTTCTGTATATGCACAATATTACGTGTGTCCGTTCCTGGTGTGCCTTGATCACAGCTTCTGTTCGGGCACAAAGGGTTCAACGGTGGTTTGTTACTGGGCTCCTCTCCTGGTGTGACATGTCATGATTGAAGCCAAAACTGAGGTTTCTTCCTAAATAACTGAGTTTCCAAACCACGGTTTAATCCCAGTCAATTCTGTGTTTTGCTGTTTACGACTCCGATTGCTAAAACAGCAAAGGCAATAAAATAAAGTTAATTCTGCATTGAGCCGTCAGTCCAAATTGGAGCCTACAGGTTTGTTAGTGATGTCTGAATACAGCCACCCTGAGTCTGTACCCAAAACGCAACTGGATTCATTTTCAGGAAAGGCGCGACAACGTTATTCCACAATAATTCCACAAGCAGGCAAAAAAAAAAAGAGTGACTTTCCCACCTTGGTGGGCTGTTCATTGCTATTCGCAGAAACACCCGTGGACTGGATTTGTGCCAAGATTGGGGGCTTACAGTGAAAAATTCCTCGGACTAGCACCGCTTTTGTTGAAACTTAGGGGAAAGGGTCCCCCCCTCCCCAAGAGCAGTTTTAAGGGTCCGGTATGGGGGGGAGCGGAGGATGATTTCCTAAAAAAAAAAAGAAGCCAAGGGCTTGACTCGCCTGTGAGCAATTAAGGGCTTCCTGGATCTAGGCCTTCCTGAGGAAGTAGACCAGATGAAAGACGTGGGGATGGAGTGGGGCAGAAGAGTGGGGGGAGGAGAGGGAAAACCTCCCCAGGGATAAGAGATGGCAAAGTGGGGAGCTGCTGATGTGGAGAAATAAATAGAAAGGAAGATCTGGGGAGGGTTTTTTTTTTGGGTGGACAGAGATGTAAGACTTCTGGGCATATTAAAGCTGCGGAGGCAACCTCCTTTTTTCCCTTTTCTGGAAAAACAATCCCTGTAGGTTTTGTTTTTTTTTAAGTCAAATTGTGGTGTTCTGTCACATTTAGTCGTATTCCAACAAATTCTAACAGATATGCCCAGTTTTAAGAGATGGAGCCGCATATCTTTCTTTGTGCCAGCCAGGAAAATGGGGGCGGGGGAAGTAAGACTTTCGAAAAGGAATCAGCACCAGCGTTGCGAGAAAGGAAATTCAAACCATCGGGGCTTAATGGCCGTCTTCCCTGTATGCAGCCGGAGCTGTTCAGAAACTTTCTAAAAACTCTGCAAAAGCCTGCAGCACTTGTTGAACCAGAAGCAGCGGGAGTCCGTGTACAAACCAGGGTCCCCTTCTCAAATTGCCTCCATCTCTGGGGAAATGCATGGCCTTCCCCACCACACCCCCACCTGAAAGATGGGACCTATCAGTAATTCTGGATATTGAGTTAATCTTTAGGTCAGTTCAGTGTAAAGATGCCGACGTTCGGGTGGCACCTGAAGATCTCATGCTATTACGACTGATCTCCAGAAAATAGAGATCAGTTCCTCTGGAGAAAATGACTGCTTTGGAGGGTGGACTCTATGGCAGTGGTGGCGAACCTATGGCACGCGTGCCAGAGGCGGCACTCAGAGCCCTCTCATTGGGCATGCGTGCCATCGCCCCAGCCAGGCCCAGACCGTCATTAAAGTGTCGAATTCTCTGCCAAATAATTTTAAGTAAATGAAAGCATTTGGGATGGCTTTCCTTACCTTGTTTGGATCATCTTATGTTAATGTATGAGTTGTTTTTTTTCTAAACTAAAACCTCAGTATTCAGGTTAAATGGCCGTGTTGGCACTTTGCGATAAATAAGTGGGTTTTGGGTTGCAGTTTGGGCACTCAGTCTCTAAAAGGTTCGCCATCACTGCTCTATGGCACTGTACCCTGATGATGTCCCTGCCCTCCCCTCCCCAAACCCTGCCCTCCCCAGCCTCCACCCCCAAAATCTGGGGGATGGGGGTTTAGAGTTGCCATATCCAGGTTGGGAGACTCCTGGAGATTTGTGCATGGAGCCTGGGGAGGACTGGGACCTCACTGGGGTACAGCACCATAGAGTCTACCCTCCAAACCATCCATTTTCTCCAGAGGCACTGATCTCTGTAGTCTGGAGATGAGCTATGATTTCGGGAGATCCCCAGGTCCCCCCTGGAGGCCGGCGTCCCTAGTTTCCCAACCAAGAGCTAGCAACCCTCGTTCGATGGGATGTCATCTTCACGCGCAGAGTTAAGTCTCAGAGTAACTGTGGACAAAATCATCCCAATAAAGTTGATATCCTGTCATTTAAACGGTAAATAATAGATCCTTCAAAGTGCAACCAACAACTTATCTTTTCCTCATCCAAGTCAGAGTCTTAAAGATCGGTGGCCTCCAGTTCTGATCTTTCATTTTTATTTTCACGGACTGCAGGCAGAACTGAATTTGTACACAGTTTGAAACCGTCTTCTCTACTCTTGCGCATGTGAACTTGGTTCTCAATGTTTCTCCAAGCTGGCCCCTTTCTCTTGCATGCTGCAGAACACCTTGAGGTCTGTTGACTGTGAGAAAATCAGAATATAAATATTTTAAGTAAATTAATTCTTCGAATCGGAATCCGGTGAGAGGACCTGAGGGTGTGGCGCATCGGCAGTGTACAAGCATTGGAATTACCTTATAGCCGTAGATTGGTTTATGTCGTGGTCAGGAACATTTAAAAAAAATGCCTTGGAAAACACATTTCATTCATCATTTTGCAAGAGAAAATCTTTCATAATGTCCTGCCCCACAGTTTCTCAAATAGAACCACAACACATGCTTGCTGGGTATCAGTGATTCAAAATAAGTAAGGCTGGAGGGAAGGGGTATATTTCACGAGAATGTTTACTTCTCCCAGAAGACGTCCCATGTTTCGGTGATAATTTGGAGGAGCTGTGGAATGGGCCAAAATGTCCTCCTTTTCAGAATAACGGGAGCATTTCTCTTATTCTTCTTTGGCCTTGTGATGTTGTGGCATAGCTAGACGTGATTGGCTACATGGCGCCATGACATCATTCACCATAATGGCTTCATGGTCCCTGATTGGATGGCTTTCATGACTAACAAGAAAAGGCACCCCTTCCTTTAAAAAAAAAATTCAAAGTGATTAGAAATGAAACTGAGCAAAACATTGTGAAAAAGGTAAGTCTCCGGGAGGAGAGGGGGTTAGAGGCAATGTTCCCCCTAAGCTGTGGAGTCCTGTGAGCAAAAATTCTACTTTGTGAGTTCCTGGCATTAAAGTTGTGAGCGAGCGATGTGGCTGCTGCATAAATTAGTTTGCTCTGGAGCCCTTCTTCCTGAGTGAAGGGAAAAATGTGTGAGCCGGAGGCTAAGAAACTGTGAGCTAGCTCACGTTAACTCAGCTTAGAGGGAACACTGGTTAGAGGATATATTTAGCTCCTCGAAAATCTACGAAATTTCAGCTCAGCCCTTAAAATGTTTCTGGAAAAGAGAGACCGAATAATTCTTCCACGATACCATGCAGATCAGTGCTACTTGACCTCTACAGACAGCAAAAAATATTTTAAGGTGTTATAAGAAAATAAAGGGCTAATCCGTCCAAAGACGGCTTCTTGGAGGCAGGAGAGGGGAGGGAGGAGGGGCCAGGTCACGTTCTGTTTTCCTTGCATCCTTCTCTCTGTCTCAGTCCTTGCTCCGTACCCTCTGCGGTTATTTTATTCCTTGCAGATAGCAATCAACTGGAAGGAAGTGTGTGTCTAATTTGCATGAGATTATTTAAAACAAAAAAAAAGGTCTGCATTAGTCAGGGTGATGGTAAACAACGCCGAGCCATGCCTCCTTATAATATAGCTGCGGCTCGGCTCAGCTTTCAAGGCCAAATGTAATTCACTTACAATCGGCAGCTCTCCTCCGTGTTCCTTTTAACCTTTTTGGGTCCTGGTGGGTCATGATACTCTCCAGCAGATCTGGAAGGCTTGCTTCTCGGAAGGGGGGGGGGGCTGGGAGACGTCTGAGCAGCAGAAACAAGTGTGATCTGGTAGACCTATGGATGTAGGAACCGGTTCTGCTATGTGGGTCATTTTTCTCGATGGCCCTGCAGAGGGAGGGCAGTGCAGACTTCAGACCTGCTGAAGAGTCAGATTTCCAAACAGTGCAGATGCATTCCCTTTACGGGGCAAATGATGCCGCTAAAGGGGAGCAAGCTTCCCAGTTGCACAGAAGTCTTCTTCAGATGTGCCCGAAAGCTGATCTCCTTTCTCCTCTGAGTAAACTATGTCGTCTTTGCCTTTCTGCCCCAAGATCATAGGGGGCAGGGGCTTCATGCCACCTCAATCGAGCCCCACCAGTCTTAAATCTTCCTTCCTTTCCCTGCCGTCTCACTATATGGGCCCTGCTGGAGATTGTGGTTCTAGCTGGGGCCCAGCCATCATATATGTAACATGCCTTTATCTCTTCCATGCAATCTTATAAATCGTGCACCAAAAGTATCTGTTTTGCTTCTGACGACAGTGACATAAACGGAGGTGATGTAGGCCAGTTTGGGTTCCCATTGGAGAGAAAGCTGGGGTATAAATGAAATAAATAGATTGGTTGCAGGCTAGGCTGGCCCTTCTCGATCTACCAGAACCTAGCGAAGTGTTCCTTTCCTTCATGATTGGTTGCTGGATTTCTACAGGGGCTATAGATGACCATGTGATCCAGTCATAGAGAAGGAACCTCTAAGTCTCTCTCTATTCAGTGGAAGGTATCTAAGCACATCTGTAACTCTCCCTCCCATTGAAATCAATAGCGGTTAGAGAATGCTCGTGTTCTATGTTAACCCACATGGCTTTCCCAAACAGAAACATCTCAGCCATCCACCTTTGCTGTTTTAACCGGGTTTTGGGGCTTCTCCCTCTCCATCCCACTTCAACATTATTTGTTCGTAATCGTTAACTCCTACGGTACTTTGGCTGCATTCATCTGTGATAAATGCTGGTTTTATAAACCATACTTGGCTCAAACCCCTGTTAACTGTGACATCTCCGTGTAAACAACCCAACAAACCAAGGTTTGTTGACGAGTCTGAAGTAAAAAATCACAGCTTGTTAAGTAGCTGCCTGGCTACAGAGATGGCTGTAAAGAAAGGGTATCCTGCTTGCTGGCAGGCTGCGGGTAGGAAAGAAGCAGATAGATGGGTTTTTAAGCACACACTGGGATTTGTTAACTTGGGTCCTTTTCACACTTGGATCTCATCCCTGGTTTTATCGGCGTTCAACTCGCGACACGATACCTTGCATTTATCCCTGGTTATAAAAGCATCAATTTATCCTGGGACAAGCGTGGGGCAAAACTAGAGATGTGAAGGCCTGGGGGAAAAAACGGAAAAATTCGGAAAAAAACGTTTTTTTCCCAAAGCCTTTTTTGTTTTTTTCCGAAAAATTGGAAAAATTGAAAAAAGAAAAGAAAATAAATTGATTGTGGAACGTTTTATTTTAACATGATGAATAAAATATTTTAAGACAAGGTGTTCAAATATTTTCCAAATCATTTCATTCATATATATATATATATTTGTTTTTGCATGTGGGTGGGTATTCTGTTTGTAATAATTGTTTGGATACACTACATTATTAATATGCTAGTTGTGATAGTTTCATGCCAAGTAAAAATGTCCATAGTCATATTTTATGTTCCTAAAGTAACAGAATGACTTTCAATCTAGAAAAGACAAAAGAAGTGCTAATGTAGCATTTTTTTCAATTTTTCCGAAAATTTCCATTTCCCCCCGAAAAAAACTGGAAAAAAAAACACGGTTTTTTTTCCCGAACTTCAAAATTTCCGGAAATTTTACATCTCTAGGCAAAACCAGGGTGACCTCAGTGTAGTGTGGAAACAAAAAATACCCCAAGATAATTACCGGGGTGAACTCAAGTGTAGTGTAGAATGTAAGTCCAGGGACAGGGTTGAAACAGGATTTAAGGTCTAGTGCGGAATCACCCTTGGTCTGGTAAAAACTAACAGTTGTTGCACAGACTGGTTGATTACAACTTCAGAATGCAGCCACTGAGAGAGAGAGAGAGAGAGAGTCCCTCTTTCTTCCCCCTACTCCTTTCCATTTCAAGATGAGACCCTCTTACATTCTACAAAGCAACCTAAAATGGGAAGATTTTGCATAAGAACTGCATTGTTGAGTCGAACTGAGATCCGTCTAATCCACTCCACTGCTGCCAGAAGTGATCCGGCAAATGGTATCTAGCATTCAGAGGTATATTGTCCATATCTCTGGAGCCTTTCCCATTGC
The DNA here is from genome assembly GCF_001447785.1 of Gekko japonicus. Taxonomy (NCBI): domain Eukaryota; kingdom Metazoa; phylum Chordata; class Lepidosauria; order Squamata; family Gekkonidae; genus Gekko; species Gekko japonicus. The sequence continues at coordinate 564,219 of NW_015177025.1, read as the reverse complement.
CTTCTTAAGAGGATTCCCAATGAAAACAGCAGTGCTCTGTCTAATCCTATTTTCGCTGGCTAATATGTCTAGATTAATGCAAGAAGCAAATTTTTATCCATTTTATCCCACCCAAACAGAATGTGAGCGGGAGCGGCGGAGGAGAGGGTAGGCTAACCATCAGGGTTATTCCCTGCGCTTTCCAAAGCCTGGTCTGTAGTTTACTGTAAAATCTTCAATGAGAACATTTATCACATTTGCTCTCTTTGAATGGACGGAGGAGGAAACGAAACAGGCCGTCTGACAGCATGTGGAACTCGTTTGAGGGCAAGGGCTGTGGCTCAGTGGTAGAACATCTGCTTGGCATGCAGAAGGCTCCAGGCTCAATCCCCGGCATCCCCATTTAAGAAATCTGGCAGGAGGTGATGTAAAAGACCTCTGCCTGAGACCTTGGAGAGCTGCTGCCGGTCTGAGTAGACAATACTGGCCTTGATGGACCAAGGGTCTGATTCAGTGTAAGGCAGCTTCATGTGGTCATGTAATCCCATTCCCTGAAAGGACTTCACTTTGAGCGGATTACAGAAACATGAGGGAAATTTCTGAATGTCTTTCAAATGAATCCCCTGAGACTTTGGGCACCAGCTGTTGAGACTCTGGCTCAGAGCCTTTTTGGTGGTGGCTTTCCGAGTTGTGGAAGGCTTTTCCTTGGGAGCTTCCTGTGCCTTCCTCTGTGGGCTCCAGGAAAAAGCTTCTGTATTCTGCCAGGCTCTGTGGGAATTGGCTGAGTTCACGAGGAGGGACCACCTCTCTCATGCAGAGGTCTCAGCCAGCCGGGGCTTTAGGTGGTCCCGCTTTTCCATAAGGTCAGCTAGCGCTAGGGCAAGAGCTTTCCCGGCAGTGGTCTCAATCCCCGCCAGCAGACGTTACAAGAACTGGGTCTCTTGCAGATTTTGTGCAAGGGGCAAAAATCTGGAATGGCTTTTAGCGACGGTGTTGCATCTTGCACAAGCTAACCGTAACTGCCGGCCTTTCGTATTCGATCTGTACCCGTTTATGCCCCTTGGTTTTCAGAAGCGCGGCCACCTACCCCCTAACTCGCTAGAAAAAGGGAATCTTAGAATTTTAATTTGCTGGGTTTTTTTTTTAAATGCATTATTTCCCAAGCATCTCTTCCCATCGTCACTCCTCTCCCGGCCTGGCGTTGCCATCGCCAGGACCTCTTTTCTCCCTCCGCCCCCTGGTTTTCCTAGCAAGCACTTTCTCCCTGTCGGAAAAGGCAAAGCAGCTGTGCGGCTTCCTTTCCAGATGTTGGTCAGCAGCTGGTTCCCTTTCCTTCTCTCTCTCTCTCTCTTGTTGGCCAAATCCTTTCCAGATGTTGTGGCCGGTGCAGATGGGAGGCCCAGCGTTTCCCCCCAGCATGCAGGATCGCTGTGCGTAGTGCCAGCGTGAGCCGGCTAGCCAAGCGGCGGCCTTTTAAAACGGGGACCATAAACTTGGTTTCTGAAAGTTCTGGCGGGGGCCTTCCTCTGATCTGTTCCGTTTTAGCTTTATTTCCTCCTGGTCTTCTGCATCCCGTTCATGCTAATCACAGTCAGGCCCGATTCTTTCCCCCCTGCTCCCTTCCCCCTTCCCCCTTTTTTTATTTCTGCATTTGTCATAAAATAAAGCAAATTATTCCCATCTTCAGAAACGATCTAGACTAATTAGTCGTCTAACCCAATAATTAGCTTTTTGTTTCTCTGTCTGTTTTCCTGCATTATTGTTAGTTTTCTCCCCACTCTGGGCTGTTGTTGATCTTCTCTCTCTCTTTTTTTTTATACCATTACAGATTAAAATGAGGCACATTTGCAGTTGATGGTATATGTTCTCTCTTTTTTTCCGGGAGTTTTTTTCGGGGTAAGAATGGGGAATTGCAATAGAAAAGCTACTTCAAAAGCAGCCATAAACTCAAAGATAAATTAAGGAAATTGAATGAGCCACATTTGGAAAGTGGCGTCGGAGGCTAATACTCTGTTGCTTAAGGTTAAATTGCAGCAACGGAGAGAGTCGTCCCCCCCACCCCCACCCCGTGTCAGCCAGAGAATCCAGATTTCAGGAGGCAGCACTTGTCTGCCAAACTTTTTCCGAGGGCTTCGTTAGGGACACTGGGGCCTGAAGGTTGGGCCTAGCTTGGTGGTGGAAACCTTCAACTTTTCAAGGCAAATGATGAGCAGAGGTGATTTGCCATTGCCTGCCCCTGTGTAGCGACCCTGGACTTCCTCGGTGCCCCCCCAAGTACTAACCAAGGGCCAACACCTTAAAAAGGATATTATAGCTTTGAAAAAAGGGCAGAAAAGGGCAACTCGAATGATAAAAGGGTTGGAACACTTTCCCTATAAGGAAAGGTTAAAGCGCTTAGGGCTCTTTAGCTTAGAGAAACAATGACTGAGGGGTGACATGATCGAGGTTTATAAGATTTTGCATGGGATAGAGCAGGTAGGGAACGAGGTACTTTTCTCCCTTTCTCACAATATAAGAACTCTGCCACAGGAAGTGGTGGGTGCTACAAGCATGGACGGCTTCAAAAGGGAATTAGATAGGCATATGGAGCAGAGGTCCATCAGTGGCTGTTAGCCACAAGGTATAGATAGGGGCTCTGGGGCAAGTGATGCTCTGTCATCTTGGTGCTTGGGGGGGACAACAGTGGGAGGGCTTCTAATGTCCTGGCCCCACTGGTGGACCTCCTGATGGCACTGGTATTTCTGGCCACTGTGTGATACAGAGTGTTGGACTAGATGGGCCTTTGGCCTGATCCAACATGGGCGTCTCTTACGTTCTTATGTTAACTCCGCTTAGCTTTTGGGATCTGACCTGGGCCATCCAGGTCAGGGCAAAAGACATACCGCAATGGTTTGCCATTGCCTGCCTCTGCATCACAACCCTGGACTTCTTTGGTGGTCTCCCATCCAAGCACTAACCGGGGCCATCCCTGCTTAGCTTCCAAGATCTGACAAAATCGAACTGGCCTGGTTCGGTCCCCATTTACCAACCCCTCTTTTCTGGTCCTTGTCCCTGAATTGTGACCGTCCCAGTCTTGCCTAACACGAGACGTGGACCCAGGCCGGGCATATCGCCAGTTCTCTGGAACGTCTTATCACGGCCACCAGGACGCTACTGCCACCAGGACTTTACTCTGTGTTGTATTATGATTTGGTATGTTTTTGTATTTTATGAGGTTGCCCTGTGTAAGCACTTGTGTTTTAATGTATTTTTTAACCTTTTAATGTAAGCCGCCCTGAGCTTGCTTCAGCGGGGAGGGCGGGATAAAAATGGAATTAATAAAATAAAATACTAATCCCCTTGAGTGGGGTCCCTGTGTGGTTGACAGAGTCATATTTTAGATGCGTGAGGCAGGCAGAACGTGTCCAGGCAAAGGAGGGAGGATACTGCCGGGTAGAGCAGCCGTCCGTACCACTTTCTGGCCACTTCTGGGGGTGGGGGGAGGTAGCCCTAACCAGGAGGGAGGGGATTGAGGGAGATGATCCAGGACCACAGAGAGCCAGCTAAGCCAAAAAACAAACAAACAAACATCTGGGGACATGGTGTGTAGGTTCAATTTCAATTTATTTCTACAGTCCCTGGGGGTGGGGGGAGGTAGCCCTAACCAGGAGGGAGGGGATTGAGGGAGATGATCCAGGACCACAGAGAGCCAGCTAAGCCAAAAAACAAACAAACAAACATCTGGGGACATGGTGTGTAGGTTCAATTTCAATTTATTTCTACAGTCCTTAGACCAGTCATACAAAAAGAAGTATACCTTTACAATATCCCAAGATTTTAAGATGCATCAGTGACACATTAAAAGCAAATTAAAATTTAATCTAATATCAAACAACTATATCTAACTAGCTACCTTAGAGTTTCCGTGATCTGAGTATCACCATACAGAAACTGGCTACTTGGTGGGTAATTTTGGGGTTTCTATCAGATAGAAGAAACTCGAGTCTAGCTTTTTC
>NW_015177025.1:536517-559292 GCF_001447785.1 Gekko japonicus | reverse complement strand
TTTGGTGTAGTGGTTAAGTGTGTGGACTCTAATCTGGGAGAACCGGGTTTGATTCCCCACTCCTCCGCTTGCACCTGCTGATGTGACCTTGGGTCAGTCACAAGCTCTAGCACAGCTGTCCTTGAAAAAGAGCAGTTTCTGTCAAGAGCTCTCTCAGCCCCACCCACCTCACAGGGTGCCTGTTGTGGGGAGGGGAAGGGAAAGGAGTTTGTAAGCCGCTCTGACACTCAAAGTGAAGGGTGGGGTATAAATCCAATCTCTTTTCTTCTTCTTCTCTTCTTTTACTTCAAGCAATGTTAAATAGTTGGCTGGACCCACAGTATTTTTGATAATTGCCCTCATCTTAATGTTTTGTATGCTGGAAATATCAGTTTGGCGTTCTATATCCTCAATTCTCTGCTTAACTAATATTTTTGCTTGGTGTGTTCCAAAAGATAAGAGCACCTTGGGGGGGGGGACACACCTATTTTTAGCAGATAGCTCTGAACAGACTTAAACCAATTTGATTGGAAGTTGTCGCAGAGTATCAGAGGGAGTAAACCCTGTGGGTTGAGACACCCAGGCTCCAACTTTTAAACAGCCTGTCTCCAGTCTTATCCTGGCATTTGACACACATCTAGGGACCTGTAAGACAGTTCTTAGGAACTTACACTGAACTCTTTCTAGAGGTGCAAAACAGGAACTGGGTGGCCCCATAAATGAGCCATATAACAGTTGGGCTAGCGTCTTATGGTGTGTAGGTTACAGCAAGCAGAATCGCATGAGGCTGAGGAGGAGCAGGAGTTCAGATCAGGAGGGGAGGGGGACGATTAGCCGAAGGAGCTTTGACCAGCAGGCCACAGAGGAAGAGGAAGAGGTGGACGGCAGTAACACCACCACCTGTGGGAGGGGGCAGCCAGCAGATATGTTGGGCCTTTCGGCCAGGAGCAGATGGAGGGAGGACCCTGGGCGGTATCAGGACCCCCTACATCATTACACATGTGCCCCATTGCTGCTCACGGGTCGTTGGCGCTTCTTTGCGCAAGACGGAGACCTCGCTCTACAGTGTCCCCCAGCCCCAGGCTCTTAACATGGTTTTTACCCTCTTGGGGAACCTGTGTGTGCCCGGAACCAGCTGAGAACGCATCTCTCCTGCCTCCAGCTGCCATTGGGGGAGAGAACAGGAAGTCGTTAGGGACCCCCGCTACATTGCCCGGAACTGCTTCCTGCGGAGTCCTCACCCGACCATCGGGGGGGGGGGGCGGTTGAGGTCCCTCTTTTTGGAGGCGGGGGTTTAATTCGCAAGGTTGTATTTTTTGGGGGGGCAGTCCTGGGGAGGCATCGAAGTACATGGAGACCCCCGACTTCTCTGCGTGCGGCCCAGTTTTTCTTGCTTTCACGAGTGGCTTGGGCTGGCGACTCTGCTCTTAGATAGAGCGGTTGGGAGAAAGGGGTGTCAGGTGTAGGGTTCTTAAGGCCAGAGATGAGCAGAGAAGGTTTTGCGGTTGCCTGCCTCTGTACCGTGACCTGGGACTTCCGTGGAGGTCCTCCCACCCAAGCACTAATCAGGGTTGATCCCGCTTAGCTTCCGAGATCTGACGAGATGAGGCTAGGCTGGGACATCCAGGTGAGGGCGCTAGAAACATCGATAGTGGTGACAATGGTATTTAGATAGATTCAGGTGGGTAGCCATGTTGGTCTGAAGCAGCAGAAAAAAGAACAAAACTTTGCTAGTCTTAAAGGTGCCACTGGACTCAGGAGCTTTTTAATGGTATTTAGAGTCACTCTCAAAGCGTCCGTAGGTTCCTTTTCCCCCGCATCAACAGCTTCTGATTCCCATTATACTCCCCCCCCCCCGTTTTAAAACCGTTGGCACCTATTGGCATGTAAGCTGCGCTTGTCTATTTGCAACACTCTGCCAGTGAACACCGTGATTACGCCGGCAAATTTAAGCCTTGACCACTTGGGCTTTCCGCTTCCGAACAAAGTCGTAGCGAGATGTGGAGAATGAATCGCAGGTGTGATTTACTGCTGCCGGAATCCTGCTCTGCGATACATCAATCCTTCTCTGCAAATGAAGTACCAAGTGTAGCTGAATGGGAACGCTAAGGCACCCATCAGGCCCCGAATGCAAACTTTCCAAAAGACAGGGGGCGGGAAATTGATTTCCTTGTTCATCAGTTATTAGAACAGAGGAAACACAGATACGGCGTTCCTGGCATTGTTAATTGTATTTTACAACTAATTTAAATTTGCAAGTGATCTGCAGAACATAAAGATCAGCTTTTAGTAAAACTTTCCTGGTTTTTGTCAGGTCTTCGTTTCATAAGATTTGGGCGTAGAGGTCTGTTTTCCCTGCCCCCCCCCCTCAAAAAAAACAAACAGGCCATTGATCTTCCTAGCTCTGAATTGTCTGCTCTGACCGGCAGTGGCGCTTCAGGCTCTTAAGCTTTTTCCAGCACTGTCCCTTTAACTAGAGAATTCCGGGGATTGAAGAGGGACTGTGGCTCATTGGTAGAGTGTCTGGTTGGCATGCAGAAGGACCCAGGTTCAATCCCTGCCAACTCCAGTTGAAAGGACCAGGCAGTAGGTGGTGTGAAGAAGGCCCTTTGCCTGAGACCCTGGAGAGCGGCTGCCAGTCCGAGTAGACAACACTGACTTTGGTGGACCGAGGGTCTGATTCAGCATAAAGCAGCTTCCTATGTATGTTTTCAGGGAGGGGCCGTGGCTCGGAGGTAGAGCATCTGCTTGGCATGCAGAACGTACCTGGTTCAGTCCCTGGCATCTTCAGTTAGAGGATGAGGCATTAGGGGATGTGAAAGACCCCAGCCTGAGACCCTAGAGAGCTGCTGCCAGTCTGAGTAGACCATACTGACTTTGATAGACCAAGGGTCTGATGCTGTGACATGTGTTCATGTGATCCCGGGGCCTTCTGTGCGCCAGTCAGCTGCTCTGCCGGTGAACCTGGTATTTTTGGCCACTGTGTGACACAGAGTGTTGAACTGGATGGGCCTTTGGCCTGATCCAACATTGGCGTCTCTTATGTTCTTATGAGCCATGACCTCTCCCAATGAAGCTGCCTTACACTGAGTCAGACCAGTGGGCCTGCGAGCTGGGTATTGCCTTCTTGGACCGGCAGCAGCTCTCCATGGTTTGGGGGACAGGAAGGTGGTTTTTTTCCCAGAAAACCGCTAGTGGGAATGCCCGCAACTGAACCTGGGAACTTCTGCCTGCCAAGCAAGTACTCAACTGCTGAACGGTGAGAGGTGCTCTCCAAACGACTCATGTGTTTGCACCATTTCTGGTAGCACGCTCTCACCCTCACCCCATCTTCTGCTCCAGTGTCTTTGCCCTAAATTGAAGATAACGCCAGCTGGAATAATTAATTAATAATCATTGTATGGCATATATGTAAAATAGCCAGGAGATCCTAAGATTGTCTGGCAGGTATGTTCTAGCTCTTTTGGCTTTATGCACCGCTAGGTGGCGGGCTAGACTTGTTTTTAAGGCAAGAGACCGTTTCAGAGGTGGTTTCTCTTTGCCTGCCTCTGCATCACGACCCTGGTACTCCTTGGAGGTCGCCCTTCCAAATCCTAGCCAGGGCCAACCCTGCTTAGCTTTCGAGATGTGATGCAATCGGGCTTAGATGATCCAGGTCAGGAAATTAGAACGAATGGCGGTGCCCAGTAAGCAATGGTGTGCTAAATGCTCTGTATTTCCTTTTCTTCCCCCCAGGGCTGACAGACGATGAAATTGAAGTCGCATTCCAGCAGTCGGGCACTGCCAAAGACGAGCCTCAGCACCAGAGCCTTTCTAGTCAGTTGGTGCCGACTCAGCCCCCTCCCCTTGCGCCATACAGTGAGTAACTCCTGAATAGTCTGCAAATGTTTTTTAATTCCTGGCACGTTCCAGTCCGTCGTGTTTCTCACGCAGTACTTACGCCTAACTGAGAGCCAGTGTCATTTAATGGTTAGAGTGGCAGACTAGAAGGTGGGAGATCCGGATTCGAATCCCCACTCTGCCCTGGAAGCCGGCTGGGTGACCGTGGGCCAGTCACACTCTCTCGGCCTAATTTACCTCACAGGGTTGTTCTGAGTTTAGAATGGGGATGGGGAGAATGAGGTAAGGCACTCTGGGTTTCTGTTGGGGAGAACCAGCGGGGTATGAAGGAAGTAAAATTTTAAAAATAAAATAATTCTTGAAACCGGTGACTTTGTAGTCATGGTTGCGGAAATATTTGAAAGTGGGGAAAGTGTTCCAGGTTTGGATAGAAGGAGGCAATTTTTTTTAAAAAAGAGGGGGCAAATAAAAGGCTGAATTGAAGTTTTCATCTGTTAAAATTCCTGAGATAGTGATTTCCCCAATAAAATTAGCAGAAAGCTCCGGCTGTCCTCAGGCAGGGCTATTTTTGGGCAGGAACGCACAGGAACGGAGTTCCGGCTGGCTCCCAAGTTGGCCACACCCAGCAGGAACTCATTAGCATAATAGGCCACACCCAACAGCAGAAACTCATTAGGATTGGCTACATTAGGGGTGTGTGGCCTAACATGCAAAGGAGTTCCTGCTACAAAAAAAGGCCCTGGGTTTTGACAACAAACAAGGTAAACAGAATAAGAAGCAAAAGGTGGGTGTGGCTGGATGACCACACTTCTGGTAACATGGGGGTGCGACCTAATGTGCTAATGAGCTGTGCTGTCAGGGGTGTGGCCCAATATGCTAATGAGTCTCTGCTGTTGGGTGTGGCCTATTATGCTAATGAGTTCCTGCTGGGCTTTTTCTACAAAAAGAGCCCTGTGACCTCAGGCTTCTACTCTCATTCATGAAAAGGCAAAGCAGATCAATCACGTGGGGCTCAACTGTGCCGTTATGTGGCAGCCCTTTGGATCAAGATGTGATTCGATCGCCCTGACCTGGGTAGCCCAGGCAAGCCCGATCTCATCAGATCTCGGGAGCTAAGCAGGGCCGACCTTGGCAAGTGTTTGGACGGGAGAACTCCAAGGAATACCAGGGCCGGGAGGCAGAGGCAGGCTATCAAGCCACTTCTCTGAACGTCCTCCGTGCCCCAGTAGGAGTTGCCAGAGGTCTCCATGACTTCCAGGCACGGGCACACACACAAAAATACAAAAAAGAAGAAGATGCAATTCAATCAGTTTCCAAGTGGCTTTCCTGAAGCAGATAAGAAGCACGTGTTTGACTCAGTGGAGCACAGCCAGTGGCACAGCCCTTCCTGTTCCTGTATGTTTCCAACATGGGTCAAGAAGGTGTAGGTACGACATGCTGGCTATCTAGCTTGGCTGTTGCACATATTTAAAAAAACGCCTTGGGATTGTGGTTGATCACAAGCCTGTAGGGCAGCAGGTTGACCGCTGTGTGAAGCAGGATGTTGAACTAGGTGGACCACTGGTCTGATCCAACAGGACTCTCCTTACCTGATTATGAACTTGAGCCAGCAGCGTTGTGCAGCTGCAAAAAAGGCGAATGCAGTTTTAGGTTCCGATTTTAGGTTGTATTAATAGAAGCATAGTATCCAAATCGTGCAAAGTAATAGGTCCACCCGACTCCATGCTAGTCTACCTCATCTGGAGGGCGGTGTCCAGTTTTAGGTGTTGCAGGAGGCGATGAAGATGGTTGAGACTCTGGAAAACAGGTTTCATAAGGAGTGGTTAAACCCTGGAGAAAAGAAGTCTCCTGGGAGGTATGATTGTGCTCCAGCTACCTGAAGGGCTCACACATGGAAGAAGGCAGAGATGTGTTGCTCCAGGGGGAAAGACTAGCCCTGAGAAGCTTCAGTCACAGGAGGGGAAATTTTGGTTGGACATAAGAGGACACTTTCTAACAGTGGGGGATGTGCCCTCTACCTCACCGGAGGCCTTGGAGCAGAAGCGAAAGCTTTGGATTTCGTGCATTGAGCAGGGAGTTGGACTAGATGGCCTTGAAGGTGCCTTCCAGCTCTGTGATGGTATAAACAGCAACATGGAGCATGTGAGTGAGATCGAAGTGCAGGTATTTAGCACCTCTTTCCTCCCGTGGCTGACCTCCTGTGTCTCTTTGTGTTTGGTCTTTTGTGGTTCGGTCCAGGAAGGACCTGCACTTTGTGCTTTTTTCTCTTTTTTTGCGCTTTTGAATCAGACTGGTGGGTCTAGTGTTTAATTTTTTTTTTAAGTCACTGGAAGTTGTGGCCTCCATTGCATCTTGCGGCCATGAATTCCATAAGTTAATTGCGTGCTCGCTTTATTATTTTATGTCGATGTATTTTTTAAAATGTGTCTTTTGGCTCCATGGGCGCTCTCTGCGTCTTACAAATTCCATAAATGAAAAGTTAAATCCAGCATCGTATGAAGAAGTATTATTATTGCCTTGTTAATTACTTTCCTCTGCGTTTCTCATCCTAGGAGGAGAAATATCTAGGGAATGTTGAGAAGTTAACATTCCCTTATTTATTCAAAGCCTTTCGCAGAAAATTCAAGAACAACAGCCGTGTTAAATAACTTTTTTATTAGGACAATCAAATTGTCCCAAAGAAACCAGCTAAGCTTTGGAGTTCTTCAGAACGTTTCCCCCCCAGGATGATTAGTCAGTACAAAAAAATAATAATAATTAAAAGTGGGGAATGGAGGAGAAAATGATGTTTTAGTGCATGATGAAACAGCCCAAAATTCTGCATTTTATAGTAGTCTCAAAGTGAAGTATAGGAAGCGTTGCAGACTTGGTGAGAACAGGTAGTGATGGGTACATAGCAGTTTTCAGAATACAGTGAGGGATGCTAGGGTAGAGGAGTAAAGCCACAACCACACTCTCTGAAAACAATCCAGCAGTAGTTCGGCTCTGTCTCCAGTGCCAGTCAAAACACCCAATTCCTCTGCAAGGTAAAGAGAGAAGGGAAAACGTGCTGATACTTTATATTAACAAAGCTGGAGGTTAATTTTAGGTGATGCATTGGAGTCCATAAAAACCAAACTGGGTAGCATTGCATAGCGGTTGGAGGCATGTAGCTCCCAAGTCCTGCTGGGAGCTTTCAGATGCTCATGCTGGAGAATAGGTGGTTGAATGTTGACTGTTACTGGCTCTCCTCCCTGGATTTGGTATTGTAGCTTCATGTGTTTTAGGTGTTCTCTTTTTTTAACGAATTACTCTACAATATTATTTTAAATGCTGTTTTGACGTAGAAATATTTTAATGTTCTGATGTCTGCTGCCTTGAGGGCCCTGTTTGGGTTGAAAGGCGGCATAGGAATGTTTGAAATAAAATTTATACGTAGAGCAACTGCAGTGTAGAGGTTGGAGTGTCGGACTAGGTTCTGGGAGAGCCAAGTTCGAATCCGTACCCTGCCATGGAAGCTTGCTGGGCGACCTTGGGCCAATCACACATTCTCAACCTCACCTACTTCACAGGTTTGTTGTGAGGATAAAATAGAGGGCAGGAGAACGATGTCTGTCACTATGGATTCCCATTGCATAGAAAGGTGGGGTGTAAATGAAACATTTTTATTTAATTTCTATAATTTTTTGGTATAGAAATAGTCACACAGGGGAAGGCCTGCTGGCTATTCTAAGGAGCAAGCCCATTATGAGAGGCAGCAGAACTGCAGGAGGCCCTGTATGGTTGTCACCCGGCGAAGACGGAGGTCCTGTGCTTGAGTCGTGGTGGTCTGGGGTTAGGGCTGCCTCTCCTGACCTTCGATGGGGTGCCTTGGGAAAGGAGTTTGTGAGCCGCTCTGAGACTCCTTTGGGCAGTGAAGGGCGGGGTATAAATCCAATCTCTTCTTCTTCTTCTTCTACCTCGCAGGGTGTCTGTTGTGGGGAGGGGAAGGGGAAGGAGTTTGTAAGCCCCTCTGAGACACCTTCGGGTAGTGAAGGGCGGGGTATAAATCCAACCTCCTCTTCTCTTCTTCTTTATTTATTCATCTTAGTATATGTATTTAATTTCACCTAGTCCATCTTGTATCCATGTTGCATAATTGTATCATTGTATGGTGCTAAGCTTTAACCTGTGAATACAGCAGGGAAAAGGGACCGCCTTTCCCCATATGTTCCCCAGCGAGCACTTTGGTCCGGGACGTGACATCTCCTGGCAATGCCAGGCCCCAAAGAGGCCAGGCTGACCGCTACCAGGGCCAGGGCTTTCTCGGTGGCGGCTCCTACCTGGTGGAATGAGCTCCCGGAGGAGATCCGGGCCCTGCGGGGCCTTGTACAGTTCCACCGGGCCTGTAAGACGGAGCTCTTCCACCAGACATATGAGTAGGAGCCGCCACTACCATCACTATTGCTCCATCTTAATCTGGCCCTGGATGAGGGAACATCAGCGCTTCCCGGAGCAGATGATGCTGAACAGTTGAAATACGCTATCTGTGAAATATCATCTGGAACATCTAGAGCACTTTAGTTAGTTAATAACTTGTTAATAATGTTTTTGTATTGTATAGATTTTAAATGGTTTTAAATATGTTTTTATATTGGCGTATGCCCCTATGTAAGCCGCCCTGAGCCCGCATTGCGGGGAGGGCAGGGTATAAATTGAATAAAATAAATAAATAAATAAATTGTCACCCAGCTCCCCAAGCCAAGACGGCTACGTTTTCTTGGGCCGTCACGGCTGAAATTTCCTTGTTTTGGAATAGCTAACTGGAGGAAGTCAGGTGGGAGGCCTTTCCAGATGTCCTTGAGCAGATTTGCAAAAATCAAGTTGCTCTGCACCAAGTTCTAACTGAGCTTCGACTTGGGCGGACTGATGCGTTCATGCATACAACTTAAGTTTGGTTCGCTCCGGTGGCCGAGGACAATCACCTCTCCCCCTTCCGTGTCGTCCATTCCTCGGGTCGGGCGAGCGCACGTGTGGACCGTGGCCCCCCCTTTGCGCCTGCGCTTTTGCCCAGAGGCGTCAAAACTGCTTTTTTAAAAAAGGAGGAAAGGAAAGCCCCCTCACCCCCTCCGACTCCTTGATTTTGATTAATATAGAGAAACAAGACTTAGGCTGAGTGATAATAAAACTGATAAATGACAGCCGAATTACTTGTAGCGGTAATTTATTACATAAAATATCTTTTATTTGACATGCGATTAGTTGCTGGAAGCATCACTCAATCTGACTGGTTTAAACACGCTCCAAAAGTGAGCCCCCCTCTCTCTCCCCCCCCCCGCCACTTGAGGAGGAAGGAGGAACGCCAAAACTGTCTGCTGCCGGCGTTATGAAATACACGAATCCAACAGTGAGGACAAGTTTGACGCTAAGTGTTTAAATGATTGATGGGGTTTGTATACGCTCTTACCCACCTCCCCTAGCCCCCTTCATTACATGCAAATCCCAGGGTGTTCCTCCACTCAGGTGCGCCACAAAGCGCTTGTGTCAGCCCAGCGGTGTTCTCTGGCATTCACGGCCTTCATTTGTGGGTGATCATCCGCAGGCTTGACACCTGTTCAGAGCTCAGCGTCCGTAGCTACCTGTTGCTGTTTAGTAGGACGCCTCTTCTCTTCCGGACTTCTGGCACTGAAAGTAGCCCCTCGCCGGTGGCAAAGCAGAAGTGGTTTCCAGGCCGATCAGGCAGGGCGGCTTTACGGGAACTGATTTTCTTCTCTCTTTAGGCTGCAAGCGTGAGTCCTAACTCGCCCTCCCCGCTCCAACTAAAGAAAAAAGAAAAAGAAATCGTGTGAGTTTTAGTCAGTTAAAGTTGCATAGGAACAGGGGTCATTTCCTGCGGGAGCTCCGGCAGTAAGGAGCCCAGGGGGCGGGCACGTGCAACAAGCCCCACCCCCTGCTCCAAGCAGCCCTCAGTTGGGCCACGAGGAGCAAGAAGAAACCAGGTAAGTTGCAGAGCCCCACCACCACCACATTCAGGTACAAGCTCTCCCTCCTCTGTGAGGGCAGATCTGTGCGTTCCCCCTCCCCCATAGCTAGCAGTCCAAAACAGTCCAGTGGCACCTTTAAGACCAAGTTTTATTCAGGTACAAGCTCTCCCTCCTCTGTGAGGACAGATCTGCGTGTCCCCCCCCCCTCCAATAGCTAGCAATCCAAAACAGTCCAGTGGAGCCTGAGCGCTGGGTGTTGCCTTCTGACACACTTCCGGTGATGTCAGGGGGAGTGGCATATGCAAACAAGTTATGCTAATGAGCTCCTGCACCTCTTTTTCTACGAAATGACCCCTGCATAGGAATAACCTGTAGGAGGGGAGGCGGCATGGTGTAGCCTGATCTCGTCAGATCTCAGAAGCTGAGCAGGGTCAATGCTCCCTCTAAGCTGTAGAGTCTTGTGAGCAGGAATTCTACTTTGTGAGCTCCTGGCATTAAAGTTGTGAGTGAGCAATTTGGCTACTGCCTAAATTAGCTTGCTCTGGAGCCCTCCTTCCTGAGCTAAGACAAAAAATGTGTGAGCTGGAGGCTAAAAACTGTGAGCTAGCTCACACAACTCAGCTTAGAGGGAACATTGGTCATTACTTGAATGGGGGACCGCCAAAGGAAGACTCTGCAGAGGAAGGCAGTGGCCAGCCACCGAGGACGACTCTGCAGAGGAAGGCAAGGACAAGCCACCTCCGCTTCTCACTTGCTGGGGTCGCCATAAGTCTGTTGCAACTTGACGGCACTTACCCACGTAACCCATCGTTTTGAAAGGAAAAATTAGTTTCAAAAGCAAGAACACATGATGCAGTATACATGTTTTGCCTAACAGCTTAAAAGAGGCATTCCCTTCCTTGTGATAGACTAATCAGAATATGTTGCACAGGCCACAGTTTGCAGAGTCGCCTGAATGCAGCCTTCTTTATATGATACACAGAGCAAGTGAGAGAAAGGCATATATAAAAACATTTGACCTGTTGAAAGTTAAGAGTCACGTGTCTGGAAAGGCTGAATACAAATGTTGTGATCCTTCTCCCATGTTAATCTCAATCCTTCCATTTTAAATCCTAAGGATTATTATTTAGTCATACAGTTATAGAATCACAGAATTGGAAGGGGCCACACGGGCCATCTAGTCCACCCCCCTGCTCAATGCAGGATCAGCCTGGAGCATCCCTGACCAGTGTTGGTCCAGCCGCTGCTTCAAGTCTGCCAGGGAGGGGGAGCTCACCACCTCCCTGGGCAGCTGATTCCACTGCAAAACTACTCTTACTGTCAAAAAGTTTTTCCTAATATCCAGCCAGTGCTTTCTAGCCCTTCATTTAAACCCATTATCACGAGTCAGGTAGACTAACCAGGGCTGCGGTCACACGGAGCATTAGCCACGCTACAGAGCCGGAAGATAGGCGGATTTTCCGGGGGCGATCACCCTGCAACATCTGGGAAGCATAGAGCTCCCGTGGCTAACCCGAGGCTTCCCTCCGAGGTACTAGTTTCCAGAAACCGCGGGGCAAGGGCGGGCGTCTGATCGCGTTTCCAGTGGTAGTTCGTGGCATCTAGCACCCGCCCATGTCCTGGCGCAAAAAGGGTTTTTTTCCCCAAGTCTTCACGGGATGCGCACAAGCACCCAACGGCGCATGCGCACACTTTGGTTAAAAAAAAACCACAACCCCGTTTGCCACGGCAGCGGCGCCTAGCCATTGCTGCTGTGATCGCACCACACCGCTTCCTTGCCGCGCCACAGGATTGTCGTGTGATCGGCACCTCCCCCCGAACGACAGGAATTAGGACAGTTTGCTGCAGTGAGCTTTAAAACAGCTTTAAAGGGGGATTAGATAGATAAATGGAGAGTAAGTCTATCAATGGCTACTAGCCATGGTGGCTGTGCGGAACCTCCACATTCAGAGGCACTAATCCTCTGAGTCTCAGGGCCAGGAGGCAACACTAGCGGAAGACTTCAGCCTCTCTGCCCTGTTGTTGGCCTTCCAGAGGAACTGTTTGGCCACTGTGTGAGACAAGATGCTGGACTGGATGGACCACTGGTCTGATCCAGCAGGGCTTTTCTGATATTCTTCTGAAGACCTTGGCCTCTATGCCCTGTTGTTGGCCCTCCGGAGGAACCGGTTGGCCACTGTGTGAGACAAGATGCTGGACTAAATGGACCACTGGTCTGATCCAGCAGGGCTCTTCTGATATTCTTCTGAAGACCTTGGCCTCTGTGCCCTGTTGTTGGCCCTCCGGAGGAACTGGTTGGCCACTGTGTGAGACAGGATGCTGGACTAAATGGACCACTGGTCTGATCCAGCAGGGCTCTTCTGATATTCTTCTGAAGACCTCGGCCTCTATGCCCTGTGGTTGGCCCTCTCGAGGAACTGGTTGGCCACTGTGTGCGACAAGATGCTGGACTACATGGACTACTGGTCTGACGCAGTGGGGCTCTTCTGATGTTCTTAATGAGTCCATTTAAGACCTCGGGTTTATTCCGATCACGTACTTCCCCCCGCCAGCCTGGCCCCTTGAACCAGGAGAGTTTCGGAGCAATGGCGGAGCTTGTACCCTTTCCCACAGGTATCCCGTGTTCTGTAACGCCAGACAGTTTGGTGCAGAGTCCTTGCTGGGGTTATTTTGTACCAATTAGCTTTTTTTTTCTCCCCCTTTCTCCTCTGCCTTTATTTTTTGCCAGAAGACAGAATTGTTTCACACATCTCTAAAACGAGTAAAATGGCATTTCAGCTCCTTGTCTTTATAGACTCTCTGAACTTTCCGAAAGATCATCCTGGTCCCTTTTCATTAATAATGAAAACCAGGGGGCAATAAAATGTTCTTAGCACGAGCAGTGCAGGAATGGAGGGAGAGATGAAAGAGGTGAAAGGGCGATGCTGATGGAGTTTTTCTGTGTGGTGTTATGGGGAGACCCACAGGTGTCTTCGGATTCTTCCCAGAGGTCACAGCGGATGGTGGAGCGGAGGGCTGACGCCTGAGCAAAAAAGCCGGGGCACAGTTTGCAGGCAGTGGTGCGGGATTTGAGCAAGTCCTGAAAAGTAGGGATCTCACCGCAAGAGTTTGGGTTCAGAAGTCTAGAGTCAGCGCCAAGGGCTAAAATTGTTTATGTTAAAAGAAATGGAGTAAATTAAGACACATTCTTAAGAGAGCCAGCGTGGTGTAGTAGTTAAGAGCGGCAGAATCTTATCTGGAGAACTGGGTTTGATTCCCCACTTCTCCACATGAAGCCTGCTGGGTGACCTTGGGCCAGTCACGGTTGTCTCAGCCTCACCTGCCTCACAAGGCTCCTGTTGTGGGGAGAGGAAGGGAAGGCGGTTGTAAGTCGCTTTGAGACCCCTTAAGGTAGAGAAAAGCAGGATATAAAAACCTACTCTTCTTCTGCTACTGCCCTTTAATTCGAAGAATGAGGCCCACTAAGACATCCACAAAGAATCCTACAAAAGATACTGGTCCACATACTAGAGCCAGTTTGGTGTAGTTGTTAGATGTGCGGACTCTAATCTGGAAGAGCCGGGTTTGATTCCCCACTCCTCCACATGAAGCCAACTGGATGACCTTGGGTCAGCCACAAGTTCTCTCAGAGCTGTTCTCTCAAAGGCAGTCCTCGAAAGAGCTCTCTCAGCTCCGCCTACCTCACAGGGTGTCTGTTGTGGGGAGGGGAAGGGAAAGGAGTTTGTAAGCTGCTCTGAGACTCCAAGTGAAGGGCGAGGTATAAATCCTATCTCCTCCTCCTTCTCCTTCTCCTTCTCATTATTTATGACTCTCTTAACTACCTAAACATATCCACATGTGGTACATAGATGGCTTGAAAGAAGACTTGTGCCCCTCCCACCCCCCCACTATTTCCCAGGTCGCCTGCAGATTATACTTGTTCACCATAGGTGAGCCACACAGGTGGCCGTCTATAGGTTTGCACCTAAAAGTAAGAGAGCAGGGTACAGAAGAGGCCGTTTTGGACTCATCCAGGAAGGCCAAGATCAGCAAATGTATTTTACGAAGTCTTTGTGGTGGTGGGACCTTGAGGAGGCCCATGGACTTCTCCAGTGATAAACTGGTGGAAAAGAACACAGGCGGCCAATAGATTTTGGGAGCTGGTAGAAGTAATGTGAGGAGTGGAGCAGGAGAGATGGGATTTGAATCCTGACTTTACCATGGAAAGTTTGCCGGGTGACCTCAGGCCACTCTTTCTCTTAGCCTCATCTACCCCACAGGGTTGTTGCGATGATAAAATGGAGGGAGGGAGAATACTGTTTTTAAGCTGGGGGGGGGAAAGCGGGTTTAAAAAGGCTTACAGAAGAGAAAAAAAGGGAAGAGGGTTGACAAATATTGGTGACTCAAGGCTTCGAGAGTGACGTGGCAAGCGGTACTTAGACGCTAAGGCAGACCGCTCTCTTTTTATTAATCAACACCTGGTGTTTTTGGCCCCTGTATGACAGAGTGTTGGACTGGATGGGCCACTGGCCTGATCCAACATTGGCTTCTCTTGTGTTCTTATGGTCTTATGACTTAGCTGAGGAAGAGTCTTTGCTTTGTTGATTTTTTTCACACTGATTTTAAGAAGTCTTTGCAAAATGATACACTAAAAATATGCATATACGCATTTGTAGATACCCTAAAGCAAAAAAATAAATTAATTAAAAAATGCTGCAGTGCCTCAGAGGTTAAGACGCTGAGCTGCAGACCGGAAGGTCTGTAGTTTGGCAGCTCGAGACCTGAGTGCCGCGTGACGGAGTGAGCTCCCATCTCCGGCCCCAGCTCCTGCCAGCCTAGCAGTTCGAAAGCAAGAAATTGCAAGTAGATAAATAGGTATCACTTCGGTGGGAAGGTCACAGCGTTCCGGGTGCCTCAGCGTTTAGTCATGCTGGCCACATGACCACGGGAACGTCTCCGAACAGCGCTGGCTCTTCAGCTTGCAAACGGAGATGAGCACCGCCCCCTACAGTCGGATCCAACTAGCTTTTGAGCAAGGGAAACCTTTATCTTTAAAGCAAAAAGATTTAGGGTTCTGAACAAAAAGAAATTCTCAAACTCTGTAAGGAGAAAATAGTGTCTCGAAGCATTGCAGGTGGAAAGAATGTGTGTTGTGTTGAGAAGTCCCTGGCAGCAATCACAGTTCCAAACTGTGATATTTCTCCCAACCGAGTTTCTCGGAATCATTTCTGACAGGCCGGGGTAATCGGTAGGACTGAAACCGAATTTCTCCAGCTGATTGTTTTAGTTTGAATATGCCTGTTTCGGTCTCGCTTCTTCGTTGTGGGGACCAGACCCTTTTGTGTTCACATCGTTTTGCATTTCCACTGGCCAAATATTTCTCTCTAAAATGAATGCATTTTTAAAACAATTTTTGCACCAGTTGCAGAGAAATTGTGTACATATTTTAGGTACATACAGATGGTATAGAAGAAACCGGAAAATAATCAACAGCAGCAACAAAAACAAGGCAGACCGAAACCGATGACCGTGGCAACGCTCCTTTCATGCCTTCCCTCTCTCCTGGAATACAGTTAAGGATTCCTGGTTTGAAACCAGCTTTTCGTTTGTGGCATACAAATGCTGGCTAACTCAGGGTTTGCTTACCCCCCACGAACTGGGATTCAAAGTCGGGACTAAACTGTGGGTTAGAATCGTGGTTTGCGAGGAGGGCAACAAATTGTGATTCGGCCAGGCCCCTCGATCTGTACATCCCAGGGAAGTTTCAGACCAGGAATCCTGAGCTGTGCTCCACATGAAGAACCATCAGAGTGCAACAACACAAGAAACAAGCTGCAGTTGGCATCCAAGCTGCAAATTGCAGCTTGGTGTGATGTTTGGAATTTGAATGCTCCTGAGCAAGGTGGCCCAGCTTTCCGTCGTGTGCCCAGGAAACCGTTTTAGCGCAGGGGGACTGCAGTCTTCGGGAATCAGTGGGAACCAGCGAGGCGACTTCACTCTTGCTCATGATGCTTATCTCTGTCCAACCAGGTCCGCCAAGCTCCAGATGGCGGGATTACGGTGCTCTAGCCATTATCATGGCCGGTATTGCGTTTGGCTTCCACCAGCTCTACAAGGTAAGTGGGACATGGATGAGGAGCAGAAAAGGGTAATTAAAGTGAATGAGGGGTTGAAATGCCTTCCCTACGAGGAAATGTTGAAGGGTTTGGGGCCTTTTTGGTTTAAAAAAAGAGGGTGTTTGTATAAAAAAAAGGGGGGGGGGGGGGGGGGGGGGGGACTTTGGTAGAAATGTATAGAATTACGTAGTGGAGAAAGTGGATAGAATCATAGAATGTTACAGTTGGAAGGGACCTTGCAGGTCATCTAGTGCAACCCCCTGCACTCTGCAGGAGCATAGCCGAAAGATAGCCCTACAACATACCCGAAAGATGGTCGTACAGCCCCCGCTCGAAAATGTCCAGCGAAGGAGCATCCACCACCTCCCGAGGCAGTCTGTTCCGCCGCTCAACCACTCTTACAGTTAGGAAGTTTCTCCTGATATTTAGCCGGTAATGACTCCCCTGTAATTTCCACCCATTAGATCTAGTCTTGCAATCTGGAGCAAGAGGGAATAGATCTGCTCCATCTTCTACATGACAGCCCTTCAGATATTTGAAGACTGCAATCGTGTCCCCTCTAAGCCTTCTCCTTCTGCCTCCCATAAGACTCGGTGCCACCAGTGAAGTTAACGGGCAGTAGACTGGGGTCAGAGAAAGAAATTATGTCTTCATACAATGTGAAATTAACTTATGGAACTCTCTGCTGCAAGACACAGTGACAGCTACTAGTGTAGGCGACTTTTAAATGAGACTAGGCAAACTCATGGAGGAGAACTCTTATCACTGGGCTAAATGGAACCTGCATGGTCAAAGGCAGTGTACCCTTAAATACTAGCTATGGGGAAGAGCAATGTTAGAAGTTGTGTTTCCCAGCTGCATGAATCCCATGGACCCCGGTTTTCTGTCCCTAGGAGATCACAACCTCTAATTTTTGTTTTATGGGAAATCCCCTCCACACACCCCTCTTCTGTCTCTAGAAATTACATTATCTGTATGTTACTGCTACCCATTGGGAGGGCCTATAGTTATGTCTGTAGAAAGTCCCGGGATGGATCCCTGCCATCTGTAGGTAAGGAAAAGGCCTTTCTCTGCCTGGGTCTTGAGAGTCAGTGTGGTTAAGAGTGCGCGGACTCTAATCTGGGAGAACCGGCTTTGATTCCCCACTCCTCCTCCTCCACGTGAAGCCTGCGGGGTGACCTTGGGCCAGTCACGGTTCTCTCCAAACTCTCTCAGCCCCACCTACCTGACAACGTGTCTGTTGTGGGGAGAGGAAGGGAAGGCGAAGGTAAGCAATGTTCCCTCTAAGCTGTGGAGTCTTGTGAGCAAAAATTCTACTTCATGAGCTGCTGGCATTAAAGCTGTGAGTGAGCGATTTGGCTGCTGCATAAATGAGTTTGCTCTGGAGCCCTCCTTCCTGAGCAAAGACAAAAATCTGTGAGCCGGAGGCTCAAAAACTGAGCTAGCTCACACTAACTCAGCTTGGAGGGAACACTGATGGTAAGCCACTCCGAGACTCCTTTGGGTAGAGAAAAGCGGGGTAGAAAAACCAACTCTTCATCTTCTTTGTCTCTGAAGAGCTGCTGCCAGTCAGAGTAGGTGATGCTGAACTAGGTGGACCAATACCCTGACTCAGTAGAGGGCAGATAAATACATTCATCTGCTGACAACTCACGTCCATGTGAAGGTGTGCGCATGAACACTAAGGCTCCAGCTGGGTACACAGCATGTGCTTTCATTCACTGCGGCTGCTGAATATATTTTGGAACTGTGAATAACCCTGTAGGACAAGCTGATCTTGTAGCTTATCCTAAGCAACAAATTCTGTTGCGTCTGGCTTTTAAATTGGGGAGGACAGGCAATTGCTAAGTAAATGAATCCAGTGTGCAGCCTTCAGCAATGAATAATCAACACAAAAGGGACTCAGGCAAGTGGCTCTTGGTAGAAGAAGGAGACAACTCTCTAAGCCTGTCCCTGTTTTGATCTGTGCTTGCTGGAGATGGGCTGATTCCAGATTTGCTGAGGCTAGCTTTACTTACTCTGCAGTGAACAAGAGGAACTTGGAGTATGCTTAGGCGCACTCTTGTTATCACATTAGCCCTGGAAGAAGAAGAGGAGGAGGAGGAGGAAGAGGAGGAGATACCCTGCCCTTCACTCAGTGTCTTAGAGCGGCTCACAATCTCCTTTCCCTTCCCCTCCCCACTGAGAAAGCTCTCTCGAGGACTGCCCTTGAGAGAACAGCTCTGAAAGAACTTATGACTGACTCAAGGTCACACCAGCAGCTGCAAGTAGAGGAGTGGGGAAATCAAACCTGGTTCTCCCAGATTAGAGTCCGTGCTCTTAACCACTACACCAAACAAAGCAGGTCAAATTAAGCCCGGACGTGGCCCAAGTATCTTTTCCTCAGGTCCCGCAGTGCCCATGTGACGTTCTTAGTGGGTTTTGTGGCACTGGGAGCGGCTGCAATCTATCTAGGTGAGGCTGTCAGCCAACATCTGTATCATTAATGTCGTAGTTTCAAGTGGAAAACATATTCCCCACCCTCAGGCGCTTCAGGTTCTTTTATGTAGTAAGCTTTCTTTGAAAAGTACCTTTAAACAGTTCTCCCTCTCTGTCTCTGTTTTTCTCTCTCTTTCTTAAAAGGCAAGGATCAGAAACAGATTCCAAAATTGTTCTAATCTGGTTCATAACCACCACCACCACCCCCGCCTTTCTGCGTCGTGGATATTTGAACGTATCTGTCTTGCTGTATACACAGGCACACAGGAAGCCCCGTCAGAGTCAGTCTTGTCTACTCAGACTGGCAGTGTCTCTTCAGGGCCTCAAGCGGAAGTCCTTCACATCACCCACAGCCCGGTCCTTTTAACTGGAGATACCAGGGATTGAACCTGAGACCTTCTATATGCCAAACAGAGGCTTTTCCCCTGGGCCACAGCCCCATCCCAGAGGTGAAATCCCTTTCAGGACAGGGAATCTTCACAAGAGTGAGCATATGCTGGAAATGTACGGTGCTGCCTGATGCTGGCTCAGACGACTGGTCCCAGGGCCAACTTATCCATTAGGCACCGTAGACACAGTGCCTAGGGCCCATGATACTTTTAGGGCCTCTCAAAATTGTTTTAATTTCTTTTTACAGTCAGAAGGGCAAATGAGTTGAAGAAAATGTTTTTCCCCCTCACGTCAGAATTTTTTTTTTTTAGGGCCCATGAAAATCTATTAAATTTTGTCTAAAAACAAGGGATAATATGTTGACATATTTAAGGGAAGGGAAGGCAATTGTAAGCGGCTTTGAGGTTCCTTCGTGTAGTGAAAGGCGGGGTATAAAAAACAAATCCTTCTCCTTCTTCTCCTTCTCCTCCTTTTACTCCTTCTCCTTCTCATCCTCCTTCTTTTTCTCCTCCTCCTCCTCCTCTTTCTCTTCCTCCTTCCTTTTCTCCTCCTCCTCCTCCTCCTCTTTCTCTTCCTTCTCCTCCTCCTTTTTCTCCTCCTCCTTTTTCTCCTTTTCCTTCTCCTCCTTCTCCATCTCCTTCCTCTTCTCTTTTCTCCCTCCCTCCCCCTCCTCCCCCTCCTCCTTTCAAAAATAATTTTTATTCTTGTTATTATGGTGGGAGGGACCCACGAAGGCAGAAGTGCCTAGGCCCACAAAAGTCATCACTGACTGGTCCAGCAAGCTGATGACTCTGCCTTCCAGTGGAGGGTCTTTCCCGACACTTGCTCCTTTTGATCTTGTGACTGGAGATGCCAGAGACGGGGAGCTGCGTGCAAAGCAGGTGCTCTGGCCAGGGAGAGAGTCTATCCCTCTATCTCCAGAAGGTAGCGAGCTCAGGTATTTGCCAGCCCCCCCCCCCCCCGCCCGCCAAATGGCTCCAGCCCGCACAGCTGGGCCTCTAGCCTCATTCTTTGCATGGCAGCCAGAAAAGGACAAGAACATTCTTAATGTGTGTTTGGCTCTCGTAGATTTAAGGGGACTCAACAAAGGATGACTTGCTTGAGGGATTGCCCAGTGTTGGCTCCCTCTGTGTGTGTTTTCCAGGGGAGGGAGGATAGGAATTATTGCTTGTATTTGTCCAAGCTTGAGAAACTGGATTGTCATTCTTTACAAGATTTGCATAACTGTATAGTTTGGGGAAAGGGGTTTCTCCTTCTAGCCACTCAAATTCCTGTCGTCGTCCCCCCCCAAAAAAACCAGATCTCCACTGTGGTTTTTTTAAAAACAGTTTTTAACTTGTGAGCGTCTCCGCCACCAAATATACACACGCCCATGAACCATGAGAACTAGAAACCTGGTCATTAATTTAAAAGCAAAACTGAGCTTCTCAGAATTGCACCCAAGATGATAAGCCCTAAAAAGCTCATAAATTCAAGATCCTATCCAACGAGGCATCTGCTTGGAAACCTTGCATTTCTAGGCAGAGGCCTGAAATCCCTTCCCTGCAAAAAAAACTTTACTCTCTTTCTTACCTAGCATTTAAAACGTTATTATTAGTTAAGACCTCTATAGCATATCGCTGTAAAGTAGTGTATCGCTTCAGGTAGTGTACATTTTCCCCACCACGTTTTGAGTAAAATCCTCTATCAAAGTGCGGCGATCCCCCTAGGTGGTATCCCCCCCCCCAGCACTAGCATTTGTTTTAACTTTTCAGAATTCCTAAAGAAATCAAGAAATCAAGAAAATGCCCGCCACTGCCAGCAGTGCTGTTAGATCATTAGCGTATCATACAAAGTCCGTCACCGTCCTCATCTAATTTATTTTTGCAGCAGAACGGAGAAATTGCATTTTGTGGTTTCATTTCATGACTAAGTGGGGAATCGAAAGGGGAGAGGAGAGTCGCTCGCACCAAGTCCCCCATGCACCTCTTCTGTTGCAGTGTATCACCCCTATCCGGAATGTTGCTCTCACTAGGGTTGCCAACTTCCAGGTGGTGGCTGGAGATCTCCTGGGGTTGCAACCGATCTCTAGGCGACATAGATCAATTCCCCTGGGGAAAAATGTCTGCCTTGGAGGTTGAACTCTGTGGCATCGTACCCCACTGAAATCCCTGCCCTCCCCTGACTCCACACCAATGCTCCCTCTGAGCTGTGGAGTCCTGTGAGCAATAATTCTACTTTGTGAGCGACTGGCATGAAAGCTGTGAGCGAGCGATTTGGCTCCTGCATAAATTTAGCTTCCTCTGGAGCCCTCCCTCCTGAGCTGAGGCAAAAATGTGTTAAAAGGTAAAGGTTCCCCTGCTCGAACGCCAGTCTATCTGACTCTAGGGTTGCAGTGCTCATCTCTATTTCAAAGCCGAAGAGCCAGCGCTGTCCGAAGACGTTTCCGTGGTCATGTGGCCGGCATGACTAAACACCAAGGCGCATGGAACGCTGTTACCTTCCCACCGAAGTGGTCCCTATTTATCTACTTGCAATTTCTTGCTTTCGAACGGCTAGGTTGGCAGGAGCTGGAACTAGAGACGGGAGCTCACTCCGTCTTGCGGCGCACTCTTGTCTTGAACTGCTGAACTACTGACCTTCCACAGCCTGCAGTTCGGCGTCTTAACCCCTTGAGCCACGGCAGCTCCTAAAAATGTGTTAGCCGGAGGCTAAAAAACTGTGAGCTAGCTCACACTCACTCAGCTTGGAGGGGCCACTGCACCCACACCCAGACCTTCCAGGAATCACCCAACCCAGAGTTGGCAACCATATATAATTCTCTCCCTGTTCCAAGTGCTCACTTTTGTTAACAGTCACAGGGCTAGAACTTGCTTTCAAAAAGAAGCAAATGTGAAAGCTGAAAGGGCCGGATTCTGCTCACAACGGAGGCTTTGGCTTTGGATAAGTCAGTAAAGCGAGTTCTTAAAATATAATTGATAAAAGCCATGCTTCTCTCCCCCCCCCTCCCCCTTCTGCATCGGCTCCCACAACGGTCCCGGAAACAAACATCAGGCCGTCCTGTCTGTCTATCAGACACATCGTTGGAACTCGTGAACAGTTCATAGGCGGGCCTAGTGACTCGCAGTCCAGGGTCCTGCCCAAAGTATCCCCTGTTGTTTGTTCTTCATATCCCCCCCCAACACACACCCAACATATCCCTCTGCTCTCTCTCTCTCTCTCTCTCTCTCGCAGAAATACCTCCTCCCTCTCATCATGGGGAGCAAGGAAGATAGGAAGCAACTTCAGAGGATCGAGTCGAACATTTCCGAAATGAGCGGCACCGTGACGCAGACAGGTGAAGATTAATGATTCCATCAATTCTTCGCCCCTCAAAGCCCTTCCTCCCTGCCTCCCCTCTCCCCCCCCCTGCCCGCCGCCGCCTTCCCCTTCCTTTCCCCAGCCTTCCCCTCCATCTCCACTTTATATGGTGACTTCATTTATCTGCTCTGAGAAATCTGTTCACATTTGCAAATGAAGCCGCCGTCATTTCGGTTTAATTTGAAATTGCTTGTTTACTGTCGGCACGGCCTCAATTAATTATGTTTTTACGGAAAGGCTCCCAACCTCAGAATATTAATAAGGGGAATAAAATGACAGCCTTTCGGAGGGGCTGTAAAGTTCATTTTTAATTTCTGCTTCTCCGAGGGTTTTCTTTGGGGCCCCCCCCCACACCTTTGGGTGGCTGCTCCCCCTCCTCCCCCGTCTCCCTCCTGCAATTCCAAGGCAGGGTCAAGAGAGGCGGTAATTACAGAGCCCCCCCCTGACCCCGGCAGCCTTCTCCGTTATTGAATCCATAGGGCTCCTGTTCATTACCCAGTGCCCCCATGATGACCCAGATTACCTGCTACCTGTCACGCTGCGGGGAATTTTTTTTTTTATGAACCTGTTCACTAGACGGAAGCTCTGAATTACAATTTTCCTTAAAAAAAAAATTCCTCTGAAGGAGACATAAACCATTCCCCTCCATCAAGAGTCGATTTTCTTTCCAAGCAACATTCCTCCCCCCCCCCCCCCCCGCTACATCTCTTCT
>NW_015177025.1:502764-536107 GCF_001447785.1 Gekko japonicus | reverse complement strand
CCCCGCTTCCGGCCCTCATTCAGCCAGGAGGAGGCAGGAGAAGAGGGAGGGTAAGTTGCTTCCTCCCTGCCTCTCCCCACCCCTGCCTGCCTGGGGCCAGGGAGGGCCTTCACGGGGCTTCCTTGCACTCCCGCTGGCCTTGCAGGTCCACCGCCGGGCCCCTCATGGGGCTCGGCAGTGGAGCTGCAAGGCCGGCGCCGGCGGCCGGGACCGTTGGGGCCTTATGACACACTTCCGGTGATGTCAGGGGACGTGGCCTTATGACACACTTCTGGTGATGTCAGGGGGTGTGGCATATGCTAATGAGTTATGCTAATGAGTTCCCCTAGCTCTTTTTCTACGAAATGACCCCTGATAAGAAGCAAAAGGTTGGTGTGGCTGGATTACCACACTT
The DNA here is from genome assembly GCF_001447785.1 of Gekko japonicus. Classification (NCBI taxonomy): domain Eukaryota; kingdom Metazoa; phylum Chordata; class Lepidosauria; order Squamata; family Gekkonidae; genus Gekko; species Gekko japonicus. The sequence continues at coordinate 535,713 of NW_015177025.1, read as the reverse complement.
CTGGTAACATGTGGGTGCAGCCTAATATGCTAATGAGTGGTGGTGTCATGGGTGTGGCCTAATATGCTAATGAATTCCTGCTATTGGGTATGGCCTATTATGCTAATGCGTTCCTGCTGGGCTTTTTCTACAAAAAAAGCCCTGCCCATTTTTAATGCAAGGATATTTTGCTTTGGTTGCTGGTTGCTTGCGACAGCTCTGTTGATTATATTTGTCCTGGTTAATGATGGTTTGTGTTGGTTTTTTTGAACTTCTTTCATGGGGTTGGGGGGTGAGTTGAGTAAACACGTACATCAATGGATAAGGGAGGCCTTGCGATGTGGAGAAGGATGGTAAGAAGGCAGCTGGATTGGTCTACAGAAGAAGCTCCCGAAGCAACAGTTGTGCAGTACATTATTGGAAGCAGCCCGAATGTCACAAAACCCTCAGCATGGGTTTTGAGCTTCCAAAAACTCTCTGTCAGAGTTGTGTATTTGGAACACAGCAGATTAATAAATGGCAGGGATAGGAGAACAAGACATTCTGAGGCATGATGGAGGACAGCCATAGAGGAAGGTGTTCTCACGGAGATTGGTAGGAGCGTCCACTTTTTTGTGCTTGCTTGTTGGTTATAGAATCATAGAACCACAGGATTGGAAGGGGCCGTACAGTTCTGGAGACCTCAGTTCAAAAAGGATGTGGACAGAATGGAGCGGGGGCAGAGGAGAGCGACAAGGATGATCGGGGGCCTGGAGACCAAGAAGCCCTACGGGGTAGGGCTGAGGGACTTGGGAAATATCAGTCTGGAGAACAGGAGGTTGAGGGGGGACAGGATGGTTCTCTTTAAGCGTTTGAGGGGCTGTCACTTAGAGGAGGGCAGGGAGCTGTTCGTGTTGGCAGCAGAGGAGAGGACGCGCAAGAATGGGTTTAAAGTAAGGGTGGGAAGGTACCGGCTGGATATGAGGAAGAACTTTTTTACAGTCAGAATTGTGCTGCAGAGGAATCAGCTGCCCTGGAGAGGTGGTGAGCCCCCCCTCCCCGGCTGTCTTTAAGCAGCGGCGGGACAAACCCCTGTCAGGGATGCTCTCGGCTGATCCCGCACTGAGCAGGGGGTCGGACTAGATGGCCTGCTTGTCCCCTTCCAACTCCGTGTGAATCTATGATTCTATGCCCTTCCTTAACCATGGTTTGGCGTGTGGTCTGAGCTGAGCCGTACGTGAACATACATGCACCTTTTAGCATGTCCATCCGTAGAGGGGGAAGGATAAATGAAGTGGGACGCTGCCTCGCAAGCCCTGGAAATAGATTCCTCTCCAGCCAGGTGCAGTCATGTTGTCGCCACGCATGTGTTCACGTACCTGTGAGACAGCGAGGGCGCAGCCGGGTTCGCGTTCCCTTTGCCCCGCCGCTCAAAGCGGGCACGCGTCCATCTCTCCAGGCTGAGCAGAGATCTCCTGTGCTGAGTTCTTCCGTTGGAAGCCCCCGTGCAGATAAATGATACCAAAGCTGTTTAAGTTCAGGGCGACGGTGCAAATCATAAACCGATATAATTAGAAGGGAGAGGTTTCGGACGGATATACTGTGGGCTATAGACATCTATACAAAGGGAAGATAAAGTAGAAATACTGGAGGTTAGATACAGTGCAGGTAGATTACCCACGGCGCAGATAAATTATGAGGGGTTAGAATGAGCTGACGCCCACCGATAAATCAGGTACGGGAGGAAGAGAAGCGTCTTGCGGTTTGACATCACGGAGGGGCAGGGGGGGGGGGAAGGTGTTCTGGTCCATGTACGCGCATCTGCACCAATGGTGATTTAATGAGTCTCCTGTTCTTTCCCCCCCTCCCTCAGTGACTCAACTCCAGGCAACTTTAGCCTCCGTCCAAGAACTTCTCATCCAGCAGCAGCAGAAGATACAGGAACTCACCCAAGAACTGGCAACTTCTAAGGTACTCCCACCTTTGCCCATGACCACCGACGTTTACCAGCCCACTTCCTTTCAGGGGTCTCTCTTGGAACCCCGGTGGCAGGCCCGTAGCCACAGTGGGGCTGTTCAGGGCTCCGCCCCCTTTCTTAAAGGGACAGCCCCATAAGATTTCCCAGTGAAAACCCTTTATTCCTTAGGTGTGCCAAACGGCTTTGAGATCCAGGTTGGAATCTCTGCAGCGGGAAATAGGCTTGCTGGAGGTTTAGGGAGAGGAAGGGCTTCAGTGGGGTCATATTTGCTTAAGGCAGGGGGGGAAAAGAGGCTTTCCTATTCATTGCAGCCCCACCAGAAAAAAAATTGCCCCACAAGCCAACAAATCCTGGTAAGGGGCCTGTCTGGTGATGCCTAGAAAGGAGAAGGCTTTTCAGAGCTTCCCTAGCTGCTCGGCTGGAAAACACCCCTGGTCGTGGGGGTGGGGGCGCAGCCAGGCAAGCGGCTGTTTATGCGCCCACTTCACCTTCAGTTTGGTGTGGTGGTTAGGAGCACGGACTCTAATCTGGGAGAGCCGGGTTTGATTCCCCACTCCTCCGCTCGCAGCTGCTGGTGTGACCTTGGGTCAGTCACAAGTACTCTCAGAGCTGTCCTCTCAGGAGCCGTTCTTGAAGGCACACTCTCAGCCCCGCCTACCTCACAGGGTGTCTGTTGTGGGGAGGGGAAGGGAAAGGGGTTTGTAAGCCGCTCTGATCCAAGTGAAGGGCAGGGTATAAATCCAATCTCTTCTTCTTCTTCTTCATCCCTTCCGCACAGGTTTTAATAAATCTGTAAAAGCAATAAATAAATAAAATTAAAAATTGGGGTGTATTTTGTGCAAACAGAAATCTGGCATGGAGGAAAGAAACTCCAAGTGTGAGTTTGATGGAATGACATCCAGGTGGTAAATATTATATTAGGGTCCCCAAGCCACAGGAGGTTTTCACTCCAGGTTCCCCTAGGCCAGAGCGGGAAGAGGTTGTTTCTAGTGCATAGTTCTCCCAAAATTCAGTCCAACGTCACCTTTTCTGGTTTGCATCACAAAGGAATTCTTCCGAAAGCCCCACCGCCATGGATGTAGACAGGCATCTTGGAGGATAATGGGGTGACCTTCCCAGGTTTCTGCCCCATCGATCTTTCCCTGTGAACTGGAGAAAGTGTTGATTCTCTGCCCAGGACTGCAGCGGAGTTCTCTTCTTGTATGGTCGGACCCATTCATTCTAAGGAGGGGAGCGGCTTCGTTCACAAGCACCCCTGACATTGCAGTGAACAGGGAGACGGCTTGGGCAGAAACCCTGCACGTGTTTCGGGAGCCCAAACCTGGATGAGCCATTGGCCTGATCCAGCATGGCTTCTCTCATACTCTTATGTCTGGGGCAGGGATGCTCTGTCTTCTTGGTGTTGGGGGGGGGGGCAACAGTGGGAGGGCTTCTGGAGTTCTGGCCATGCTGGTGGACCTCCTGATGGCACCTGGGTTTTGGCCACTGTGTGACACAGAGTGTTGGACTGGATGGGCCACTGCCCTGATCCAGCGTTGGCTTCTCTTATGTTCTAATTATTCTGTAAGGTGGGGCAATGTGAGCTTTGCCAAAGGTAGAAGCCTTTTTTTGTGTGTGTCCGTGTGTGCAAAAGTGAAGGGCGGCCATATTTTATAGGCGTTAATTTGGGTTCTGGACGAAATCAGGCCTGAACTCTCTCCAGAAGCGAAAATGACTAAACTGAGGCTAATGTACTTTGGTCACATTAGGAGAAGACAAGAGTCACTGGGAGAGACAGTAGCTCCAAGAAAAGTCTAAGGTGGCAGGAGAAGAGGAAGGCCCCGACATGAGATGGATGGGCTCAATCAAGGAGGCCACAAAGGCCCTCATTTTGCAAGACCCGGGCAGAGCTGTTAACAGTAGGCCATTTTGGAGGGCATTGATTTGTAGGGTCACCATAAGTGGTAATCAACTTGGCGGCACTGAACGCACCCTCAGTTTGGAAGGGGACAGAAAGGGAGAGGAGAGATCCGGTGTTCGTAGTGGTGTCCTCTTTTCCTCCCCCCCCCCCGCCCCCCGGGCAGCGCTTAGGGAGCAAAACTACAGATTGAAGACCCCATAATTCCACGTCTGGAACTTCAGGCGTTTAATTTGTCTCTGAAAAGCTACAGCAGAGAAGAGGTTGCTGATTCCCCACTCCTCCACTCTCGCCTGCTGGATGACCTTGGGCAAGCCGTAGTTCTGGCACAGCTGTCCTGGGAAAAGAGCCGTTTCTGTCAGAGCTCTCTCAGCCCCACCTGCCTGAATGTCAGGACCCACAGCAAAACAACGAAGTACACGCTTCCGGGAAGGTTTTACTTTTATTGGAAAGCCATAGATGCAGTAACATGAACACTGTTAGGAATGGCGGGTTACCTATGCACATAATAGGATATAGGGCATTCGTATACCCGATGACCTTGGGCAAGCCGTAGTTCTGGCACAGCTGTCCTGGGAAAAGAGCCGTTTCTGTCAGAGCTCTCTCAGCCCCACCTGCCTGAATGTCAGGACCCACAGCAAAACAACGAAGTACACGCTTCCAGGAATGTTTTACTTTTATTGAAAAGCCATAGATGCAGTAACAAGAACACTGTTAGTAATGGTGGGTTACCTATGCACATAATAGGATATAGGGCATTCGTATACCCCCCCCCCCCACGTAGTACCCAATTAGACGGGTTCCCGCGCGCGGGCATTTAGCTGAGAACTAACGGCTGCAGAAGCAGGGAAGGTGAGAAGCTTCCCACGAATACTAGACACATCAACTCCTCCAGTGGCCTTGAGAGATATGCGTTGCAGCGAAGAGGCAATTAAGCGCAAGGGAAGGAATAGTAAAGAGAAACCGACACCATACTTTTGGCAGCTTAGCTGACACTGATCGCTCAAGCACGCTCTCAAGGCTCGGTGCCGTTTCCCCCCCCCTTCGCAAGTATGCGCATCATCGCATACTCCATAGGGGGCCCCTCAGCGCAGAGGTGCAATTCCTCATTTATGCACGTGGGAAACCAACAGCCAAAAACACCCCCCCGACTCACCTGCAGTTGCGTCTGATCACACAGTGACGGGTTGCACCCATAGCTACAACGGGAGGTGTGACCTCGCAGCCGCGTGTCAAAATTCCTCCGGAAGAAATGGCCTTGCTTCCCCTCCGCTTCACCGGGCGCGTCTGACCGCAGCCAAAGAAACTTAAAGCAAACGGGGCGCCTTCCAACCAGATAAATGGCACAAGGGAGAAGATTTAAACTCTCCCCTTCCTCGGGCCTGTGGTCCTGACCCTACTAGCCATCTCCACCCCCCAGAGACCAGGACCGATTGGGGTTTTCTCTCTTCTGGGCATCATGCTGTCCGAAGTGAACCCGCTCAATAGGCATTCTGAGCAACTTGGGCAGTAGGAGTCCCCAGGCAACCGGGGGAGTATACCCAGGGGCCTGCATCATTTCATGTGTCCCCTAACCCGGAAGGTCCCTGGTGGCTTGGAGCCAGCCAGGAAATTAGGAAACTGTTTTGGGGGGGCATGTGACGTGTTAAGATCAAAAGCATATGGGTTGCTTTAAAAAGAAGAGCACGCTCATGCTGTGCTTTGGCGGTTCGGGGAGTCTCTGAAAAGACCCCCCTCCCCACGCTGCCTTCCCCCTTTCGTCCTTTCTTTCTTCCAAAAGTCTTTCTACTCTTAAAATGGTAGCGCCGTGTGATCGAAACCGCGTGTGTATAATATACCGAGAGAGACTTGGCTGAACTTGTAAACCGTAGGTTTAAAAAAGCTCGTGTTTTCTCAGCTGCGACGTAAGACCTGTTTTTGCTTTCTGTTTTTCAAATCTGTTTCCCAAACTACTGGTGCGCTGTAAAAAATTAAAAAGAAGTGCTTTAAGTAATTTACAAAAAGTCGACATTACATGAAAAGAAAGGGGAGGGGGGCCCGTCTCTGGGCTTAGATCTTCCACGGCAGTTTTAAAAAATGAAAAGAAGGCTGGTTTTAAAAAGCCCCAGATGTCAGATTTTATTCCTTAAAGTCCTCCAGCATCTGGCACCAGATGTGCTTTGGAAACCGGCGCCCCTTCTCAGGCCAGCGAGTGGAAGCCGCTCGCTTGTTAATGTGCCTCAGTGGCTTTTTGAGGGCCAGAACAGTGGCTCCCACATCCTTTCTGCCTCCAAGGCTGGGGGGGGAGTACGATTCCAGGGGGGGGGGCGCATCTGTGTCGACTTTGTCAGCCACCGTTTGTGACACTGCCTGGGAAGGTGCTGCCTGCCAAGCCGCCATTCATTCGCTGGGAGCCCTGGCGGAGCAGCTTAAAGAGCCCGGTTCACACTTCCGGCAGGAAAAGGCAGTGGGGATTCTAGGCTGCTCTGCTTCAGGCAAATTGTCATTTGCGTGTGTGTTTAAGGATCCCCAACACAACTCCTCCTTTTATATGTCAAGTAAACACATCAGAGAGAGAGTTTTTAGAACAGACCCCCCCCCCAATGCACTGCAGACGGTGACTGCAGCCATGAAATTAAAAGACGCCTGCTCTTTGGGAGGAAAGCGATGGCAAACCTAGACAGCATAATAAAAAGTAGAGAAATCACCCTGCCAACAAAAGTCCGCATGGTCAAAGCAATGGTATTCCCAGTAGTCATGTATGGCTGCGAGAGTTGGACCATAAGGAAGGCCGAGTGCCGAAGAATAGATGCTTTCTAATTACGGTGCTGGAGAAGACTCTTGAGAGTCCCTTGGACTGCAGAGAGATCGAATCAGTCAATCCTAAAAGAAATCAACCCTGACTGTTCCCTGGAAGGCCAGATAATGAAACTGAAGCTCAAGTACTTTGGTCACCAAATGAGAAGGGAGCCCTCACTGGAGAAGACCCTGATGCTGGGAAAGATTGAAAGTAAAAGAAGGGGATGGCAAAGGATGAGATGGTTAGACGGTATTATCGATGCAACAAACATGAAGTTGAGCAAACTCCGGAGGACAGGAGGGCCTGGCGTGATGTGGTCCATGGGGTCGCGAAGAGCCAGACTCGACTGTGCGACTGAACAACAAATCCCCCAATGCAAGCTGGAACCTTCTTACATAGGAACAAGCAACACAAACAACTTCTCTGCATGATGCAAAATTTAATCTGCGGAATTCGTGGCCCTCTCTCCTACTCTTTATCCTCACAACAACCCTGTGAGGTTGTTTAAGCCAAGAGTATGTGATTGGCCTAAGGTCACCCAGCAGGCTTCCATGCCAGAGAGAGATGATTCGAACCCGGGTCTCCCAGGTCTTAACCTGACACGCTAACCACTATACCACTCTGGCACTATCTCTACAACACTCTACAGCCAGAGAAGAGAAGAAGAGAAGAGACTGGATTTATACCCCGCTCTTCACAGAGTCTCAGAATGGCTTACAGACGCCTTTCCCTTCCCCTCCTCACAACAGACACCCTGTGAGGTAGGCGGGGCTGAGAGAGCTCTGAGAGAACTGCTCTTTCAAGGACAGCTCTGACAGAGCTATGGCTTGCCCAAGGTCATCCAGCAGCTTCAAGTGGAGGAGTGGGGAATCAAACCCAGTTTTCCCAGATTAGAGTCCTCACACTTAACCACTGCATCAAACTGGCTCTCAGTTACACCTGATAGAACCTGCAGGTTCAGAGGCAGTGTACCTCTGAATAGAGGATGCTCGGTAAAGACAGCAGGAGAGGGCCGTTAACTTCCATGCCTCTTTTTGTGGTCTTCCTAGAAACATTTGTATGTCCTCTGTTGGAAACTGAATGCTGAAGTAAACGAACTTTGAACCTGACATGGTTCGGTCTATTTCAGGTGCCAACGGCATATATTGCCTCTTTTTGATGTCTAAAAACCTTTGGCCTTTGAGAGAACTCCAGCGCGATTAACCAGGTCTTTGAACCCAGGCCTCTCTGTTCCTTATTGGACTCTCTGTCTGCTTAGCCCATGCCAGTCAGTGGGATATTTCCGCGCACACAATGTATAATTTGTTTGAGAGACCAATGCAAAACGCTTGCTGTCTTTAGAGATGAGGGCATCTTTTCTCTCGGAGACGCTTAAATTTCCCTCCCTCCCCACCGCCCCACTGATCACCACCTCTTCTTTCATACTAGACTACGACATCAACTAACTGGATCCTGGAGTCTCAGAATATCAACGAGCTGAAGTCGGAGATCTACTCACTAAAAGGACTGCTCCTAAACCGGTATGAAGCGTGTGAGATTACGGGGGCGGGGGCTCAAGGTCAGCACATTAGGCCTGGTTCACACATGCAGGAGAAGGAGGTGGCAGAACGGGCTGGATGCTGGATCTCGGCTCCGAGTGTTCCTCTAGATTAAAAATATCCACACAAATATTAAGCTTGTTTAGCAGGGAGGGAGGTTCTGCCCTTTCTGGTTTTCCGGTTTTTAACATAAAGGAGCAGGGGTCATTTCGTAGAAAAAGAGGTGCAGGAGCTCATTAGCACAACTCATTAGCATAACTTATTTGTATATGCCACACCCCCTAACATCACCGGAAGTGTGTCAGAAGGCACCACCCACCGCTCAGGCTCCACTGGACTGTTTTGGATTGCTAGCTATTGGGGGGGGGGGGCGTGCAGATCTGTCCTCGCAGAGGAGGGAGAGCTTGTACCTGAATAAAACTTGGTCTTAAAGGTGCCACTGGAGTGTTTTGGACTGGGGGGCCGGTGGAGGGGGCTCTGCAACTTACCTGGCTGCTTCTTGCTCTGACTGAGGGCTGCTGGAAGCAGGGGGTGGGGCTTGTTACATGTGCCCGCCCCCTGGGCTCCTTACTGCCGGAGATCCGCTCCTGTGCGCTCCTGCAGGAAATGACCCCTGTACAGGGGCATTCTGAAATGCGATCCTCCATCATCAGTTTGAAGTGGTGCGTTCACCTCAGGTCTCTGCTGCCTCCTTTCCCTGCACTTGTGAACCAGGCCTTAATCTGGAAGAAGCATTTGGGCAGATCACGAGAATTTGGGCAGATCATGAAACAGGAGGGCAGGAAGGGTTGCCTCAGTGCTTAGTTCTTGTGGCCCTTCTTATACACCCAGGGAAATGCGGATTGCCACTTTGGGGTCAGGAAGCCATTTTTCTGCAGGCCAGTCTGGCCAGAGATCCTGGAGGGTGTGGGTTTTGGTTTTTTGTTTTGGTTTTTTGCCCTCTTCTGGGCATAGAGGAGGGGTCACTGGGGGAGTGTGAGGGGGGGTAGCTGTGAATTTCCTGCATTGTGCAGGGGGGGTTGGACTAGATGACCCTGGAGGACCTTCCAACTCTATGATTCTCTAGGCGAGCTGCAGGCAAGCCAGTTTCCCCTCTCCTTTTTACGTTTACGGACTCTCGGCTGTTCTCAACATTCCAAGCCTCCTGTGGCATGTTCGGTTCACATTAGTCTGTTGGTCTCAGGGTAGAGGGGAAGTGTTCCTTTCTTTTTCGTCTGCTTTTACTTATAAAGCCGTATGCTTTCTGTACGAGACCCTTGCTTTGTCTGTGGTGGGTTCAGGGCCCAGCCAGTGTAGTGAGTTTGATGGGTGATTCCCTAAATTATGTCGCATGTAATATTTGGGGTGCGGCTGCCGAAGTTAAGCACCCTTTAAACCCCGCTCTTTATTTCTCCCCCACTGAACAGCACCAAAAATGTTAGCCAGTTTCTCGTGTCCTTCATGAATTTCATATCTGTTTTGACTAAAACCACTGAGAACTCACTTTCTGAAATTATTTCATAAAGTTTAATTAAAAGGGGGGGGGGAGGAAGTCAGGAAACTGAACATGGGATGCTACTAGTTACCAGAAACTGGCCAGCCGTGCGATGCAGACTGATGGTAGCTCTCAGGGTGCCGGACTAGTGAGCGTCATTGGCTCACTTCCTTTATGAACACCTGAAACTGCTGTATGCTGAGTCAGGCCGCTGCACAGTATCGTCTGCTCTGACCGGCAGTGGCTCATCCGGTTCTCGGGCTGAGAAAGTCTTCCTCATCGTTTGTTCCTTAGAATGGCTAGGTTCAAGTCCAGTGGCGCCTTCGTGACCAGCAAGGATTGTTGGTCTCTAAAGTGGTACTGGATTCAAATCTAGCTTTTCTTCTGCAGACCAACACAGTTACCCTCTAAAACTGTTCCTTAGAAGACCCTCGTTCGGGATGAGCGTGGGACTTTTCACTTGCTGAGCAACTGCTCTGCCACTGAACTACAAGCCCCTCTGTTCATCATGGGGTCCAGTTCTTAAAAGGCGTGGGGAACGAAAAGGGCACTGACCCAGCCTCCTTCGGCCGACACCCTCTGTACCTAGGAAAGCTCTTTCTTTTGCAAAACTTTGCTGCTGCCTGAAGTCACTCGGTGAGCGAAACAAGGGCAGCCGCTCTCTGCCTGCATGCACAAGTGGACATCTTGTCATTAAGAGGAAATTCATTGTCCTGGTGGTGTTTGTGTGTTTAATGCAGCTGTGGAGATAAGTGCTTTTGGGAAATATATTTGTTAAAATAAATAAATAGGCTCGGCCTCCTCAGCGGCAAAAGGAAGGGGCTGTGATGCCCGAGCCAAGAAAAGAGTCCAAATTGAATTTCCTGATAGCCTTTACGATACTGGTGAATAATGTCGGGCATTAGCTCGTTTGCATGCAGAAGAGATGGGAGCTTCAAAAGCGGCGGTCTCCCTAGGCTGGAGTTGGAAGAGGAGTTGCAGGGGGTTGAGCGGGGCTAGTTTCCCCAGCCACGTGGCCATGTGGCCTGCCACGCTAACAAGAGGGTGCCAAAACGCCACTAGCCTCCCAGACCCACACTGACAGGGCCTGCCTGCAAGCTGATTTCTGAAAGTGCTGGTGACACTGCCGCGGGCTTGCCTCCGCCCCGGCCACCGGTGGCACGGGAGGGTGGATGCAGGCAGGCCGTGTTTGTTGCCTGCTCTTGGACTTGTGCTGGTGTCCGAGACGAGTTCCTGCGGTGCTGCTGATACTGCCGAGGCTCTGCCGGCTCTGGCAAGGGTTGGGGCTATTTTATTTTGGGTTTTGTGGGAAATGTTTTTAGCTATTAATGTAAGCCACCTTGAACTACAAGGAGAAGTGGGATAGAAATGTTTTAACGAATTAATGAGTAAATAAATAAATAGACAAACCTATTGAGCTGACCATGGGGTCGAGCGTGCTTTTAGCCTGAGATATCGTTGAACGGCAGCTCTCAAAATGGCAGCCCGTACCCTAAATCAGTGGGGTTTCCACCCTGTGGCAGGATACATTCGAGGAATGTTGTTGTCCCCAGGCAAGGTATGCCCATTACCTCTACCCATGCCTCCAGCACCATCACTGAGGCTACGATCGCTTGCACCTCCTGGCTGGCAGTTCCACAGGTCCAGAAGGCAGCCATGAATGGGTGGCTATGCCCGCCACCTCCTCCCACATCACTAGCACCTGGGCACACGCTGAACCCCTGCAGCACATCAGCACCCTCCCCGTAGTTCCACATAGGTGGAGAACTGGCCCAGCCCTGCAGTTTCTTGCAAGCTTAAGAAGGTTCCCTCGATGAAATGATCAGCGATGGGCCAGCTTGCCTGTCTCTGTTGATCTTCTTCTGCTGTGCGTTACTACAGGGGAATGTGGACGTAATCTCAGGCATGAGGTTCGACAGGTCTGGCTGGTGCCCATTGAAAATGAATGTGGGAGGACAGGAAGTAGCTTGCTGGTCGCTGGTGGAGCACTGGCCCGTTTTTGATGAACCCTCTAGCACAGAGGTGGGCGAATTGTGGCCAGGGCCCACCATGGACCACAAGAACTTTTGATCAGGGAGCATCATCCCGGGAGACCTCGGCATCAGATAACGGGAATAAACTCCCTGAAGAACAGGTTGAGGGGCACGGTGAATAGAGTGGGAGAATAAGGCCTGAGTAATTTGGAGCCCTCAAAGGAAATGGAGAGCCTGTCAGGAGGGAAACTTTGCCCACCCACAATCTAGCATCCACAAACATTTGTGAGTGACTGGGGAGACCTTAGTCTGATCTCTCGAGGGCAGGGGTTAATCTCTGGCCCCCTCCTTGAAAACTCTGTCAGCAGCCCCTCTGAAGTTCTGAGTTCTAATCTCTGAGATCCTCCTTTTTAAAAAGCTGCTCCCTCTCTGCTCTTTCTCCCAGGAGGCAGTTCCCTCCCTCACCCTCTGCCCCCAAAATCCCCTCCTGGCAAATCCCGGTTAAGCCCTCCTCCCCATCGAACCCGGTCACCAACAACCACAGCACCAGCAGCGACATCTCCCCGGTCAGCAACGAGTCCAACTCCTCCTCGCCCGTCAAGGAGAACCACAGCCCCGAAGGGTCGAAGGTCAACTGCCACCTGCTGGGCACCGAGGAAGGGGGCGAGGCGGTGATCGACGTCAAGGGACAGGTGCGGATGGAGGTGCAGGGGGAGGAGGAGAAGCGGGAGGACAAAGGGAATGAGGAAGAGGAGGAGGAGGAGGAAGACGAGGAGGACGACGACGACGTCAGCCACGTGGACGAAGAAGAGTGCTTGGACGTCCAGACGGAGGACCGGCGAGGCGGGGACGGCCAGATCAACGAGCAAGTGGAGAAGCTACGGAGGCCCGAGGGGGCCAGCAACGAGAACGAGATTGACTAGTGCGGCTGGGATGGCGACTCCTGGCTGCTCCCAGCGCCTCTTGGTCATGCTCCATTCCCTGGGCCTCCTCAACGCCCAGTGATTTCCCCTGTCTCCCCCACCCCCACCCCCACCCTGTGATTCACCACGAGTACCGTTGTGATCTCCTAGCGAGCCAGGTGGCCACTGAGCCAAGCTGGGCCTGAGCAGCCCACCTCCCAGCATTGCCACCCTTTTCCCCGTCCCCGTTCTATAGAGGGTTCGGTCGCTACCCGGCCTGCACCGCGGTTAGGGGTAGTGGGGGGGGGTCTCCTTGCTAAAGACGTTCAGCCCACATCACCCCAAGCTTCCGGTCCCTTCCCACCCATTCCAGGCCCCTCTTTCGTCACCACCCGCCAAAGTCGCTAACCCAGCCAGCGTTCCATCACTGAACGCCGGGCTTCTGCCTTCTGAGGGGTCCCACAACCACCCACCACCCCTCCTCTCTCCCCGGTTGACATTTTTTCTGCATCGGCCCTCATTCCCAAGTCAGTCCCTTCCTCGTCAGACAGCCCAGCCTCGAAGAAATGTGAACGTTCCCCACCATCACCACCTTGTATCTACCCACCCCCCCTTTCCTAGTGTTCCGGGGACACAGGAAAGCATCTAGAGCTCCATAGCCGATTGACTTGCTGTTTGCTCTGTGAAAACTAGATTTGATCTGAGCCCCACGTTGAGGATTCTGGGGGCCAAGTCTCCTTCATGAGTGGCCGGTCAGCTCCGCAGCCCCCACTTTCTATTACCCATCATGCCTTCTTTCCTCACTCTAACTCAGTTCTCTGTCTGCCTCCCCGCCCTTGCCGGCATTCTGAAATTTCTCTTTCTAGCAAGGGGGGGAGAAGAGGAGGGGGGAACCATGCCGCCCCAGCTGCACCTTAAGGGGGGCGGGAGGTGTCCGTGATTTGGGGTCCTGGTCCCCAGCTGCTAACCCTACACTACACCCTGTGGTCGAAATGATTTTCCCTGCGGGGAAAGGAAACCAAATTGAATGATTATTTGCTTACCCTTCCCCCCTCAGTCCCCAGTTTGGACCTGCGCCATGGCCCCTGGGAAGTGTCGGCTCAGTTCTCGGTGCTGATGACGGGCCTCTGGGTCCGTCGAACGAAAAGGAGAAACGCCCACCACACGAGGCTCAATTTTCCAAGGACCAAGTGCTCTTCTCCTAACAAAATTCCATGGTGGAGACCTATTTCTCGAACCTCTGTCCCTTTCCCCTGTGACGCCCGCTCACTTCCCCTCACTTTTGCCTTATCGGGTAGAGAAAATGGCAACAGACCACTGGCTTTGGGAAGCCCTCGTTTTGCGGCGGCGTATTCTCGGCCGATCCGACTAGCCGTGTCTGATTCCTGTTCACTTCTTGAGGGAAGAGCCTCAGTTCCTGCAACGTCTCAAGTCTCACAACCTCCTCGACTCTCACTAAGAGGAAAGCAGAAACGTGCTCATCCATGTGATCATGTATAGAATTCAAATATAAAATATGATTGTATATAATTGTAATAAATATGAGTTACCACTATTTAACGCCAGGCTGTTGCGACTGTGGTTTTTCTTTTGCGTTCGGTTGTCTCTTTTTCTCCGTTGGAAAGAGGGGCGGATGAAGGGAAGCGGTCGGACGGATTCCAGAACTGTAGCCTTTTTAAACATATATATAAGTTAATTGCCATGAAAGTAAACAGTCTCTGTGTTCCGACCGTTCTAGTTCCATATTCTTCATTTATGGGGCAGTTTACACGGGGGAGGTTGAACAAACCCTTTACTCTCTCCTCCCAAAAGGCACTTCTGGCTGTGTTCATGTAAACAATTGCCTTTAGCCCCCGGGGAAGCAGCGAGCATTATCGAATTGCCAAAGAAATGCCCCAAATACAAGGGAACAGCTTGTTTGGGAGAAGAGGCCGCGTGGTACAGAATATTTTTCTGAAGAACAGGTGAGGTCCTACAAGTAAGTTGTGAGTTCTGTGGGACTTTATTAAGTCCATCATACCCGTTTTGTAGAACAGGACACAACATATCAAACAACCCATAATTAACTTTTAGGTTAGGGCCCCCCAAAGTGGTGCCCATTGATACATTTTCTGGTGCCCCCCCAAGTGTTTTGAGAAAGTAGGTGGGATCACATGAGGTTCCTGCCCAGCAAGGCTCCTGATTGATCACTGACGGTTTGATTGGCTGTACAGACCTTTAAAAATGTCACTTAGGCAGCAGCTGCCAAAAAGATCTTCACTATGCGATTGAAGGTAAGCTGCGATGGCCATTTTGTGACTGGTTACCCCTTCTGTGGCAGCCATTTTGCGGCAGCCATTTTGTGGCTGCGCCCACCATGTTCTGTCAGAATTCTAAAGGTAGAAGCCAAAAATGAGAGATCGCAGGAGGAAGTGGAAATCCCAAAACGACATCCATGACAGAATTACTACAGTAAATGATTTTGCAAACATATCTTTATTGACTCTTCGTTATTTTTGTCACGGATGTTGTTTTTGGATTTCCAGAATTCTAAAGGTGCCTGCAGGATCAGAAAGGTTGGGGAATCCACGTTAGGACTTCACTGGTGATCACCACTAGCCTAGGTGGTTTAACAAAGGTCTGCACAAATCGAAGGATGTCACAGTTGTTCACAGTTGCTCAATGGGTCTTTCATGCTTTTAAAAAGTGTTGCACAAATGTGAGGGATGATGGGTCCTGTAAAAGGCACTTGTCACAAAAGCTAAATGGATCTTCCTTGTTCATTCGTGGTGGTGGAAAGGGCTGTCAAGTCGTAGTTTCACTGGTGATCACCACTAGCCTAGGTGGTTTAACAAAGGTCTGCACAAATCGAAGGATGTCACAGTTGTTCACAGTTGCTCAATGGGTCTTTCATGCTTTTAAAAAGTGTTGCACAAAGGTGAGGGATGATGGGTCCTGTAAAAGGCATTTGTCACAGAAGCTAAATGGATCTTCCTTGTTTATTTGTGGTGGTGGAAAGGGCTGTCAAGTTGTAGCTGACATATGGTGACCTTGTAGGGTTTCCAAAGCAAGGGGTATTCAGAGGTGGTTTGTAGGGTTGCCAAGTGAAAAAATCGCCGCAGCCGGGGACTCCTGGCTTGTGGCTTGAGCGCGCGTGAGCGCCGCATGCACGTCACCAGGAAATGATGTGCCGACGCCGGGCACGCTGGGGTCGGGGCCACGACTGTCCAAGGGAAAACCATAGAGTGATAGTCGTGGCCCCGCCCCCAGCGTGCCCGGCGTCGTCACGTCACTTCCTGGTGACGTGCACATGGGGGTGGGGTTCCCCCCGGGGCCCGATCCGCCCGCAGCGGGGAACAGGCCTCTGGGGCGGGGGTTTCCCTGCCCCCCGGGGGGACTTGGCAAGCCTAGTGGTTTGCCACGGCCTGCCTCCATAGCGACCCTGGACTTCCTTGGTGGTCTCCCGTCCAAGTACTAACCGGGCTTTCATAGGACACAGCAGTGCTCCCTCTAAGCTATGGAGTCTTGTGAGCAAAAATTCTACTTTGTGAGCTACTGGCATTAAAGTTGTGAGCGAGCGATTTGGCTACTGCATAAATCAGTTTGCTCTGGAGCCCTCCTTCCTGATCTAAGACGAAAATCTGTGAGCCGGAGGCTAAAAAACTGAGCTAGCTCACACTAACTCAGCTTAGAGGGAACAGTGGGACACAGGATGCTGGACTGGATGGACCCTTTGGTCTGATCCAACCGGGCTTCTCTTAAGAGTTTTAGGAATATTCTGGAAAGATGCTTTGTAACTCTTACGCACTTCCTAGAAAGGAGAGGTATAGCTTGAGAGCACCTGGTTTTAATTGTTTGGTGGGAACCACTACATACTTTAGCTGCTGCTGGATCTTGTTGCTGGTAAATCTGGAAAGGAAAGGCATAGTAGAAATTAGAAATGATGCAAAGGGACTGCTTGGAAAAAGCCAGACTCAAGTTGGAGATGCTCTTGACAATTAGGGAATACCTGGTAAAATCTCGGATGTCAAAGGGGTGGCTGATTAAAGATTTGTACCCCCCGTTGACCACTGCAATTCATATACAGATATTATGTAGAATGATGAGAATGAGTTAGAACAGTTTTTAAAATCTGTTGATCCTTTACACTCAGTGGCAGTCTACCTTTGAATATCAGATGTTGGGGAACAGCAGTGTGGGGTCAGTTGATTACCTTCATGTTAAGAACATAAGAACATCAGAAGAGCCCTGGTGGATCAGGCCAATGAGGGACCATCTAGTCCAGCATCCTGTCTCAAATGGGACAACTAGTTCCTCTGGAGGGCCAACAACAGGGCAGAGAGGCCGAGGCCTTTCTCTGATAAGAACATCAGAAGAGCCCTGCTGAATCAGACCAGTGGTCCATCTAGTCCAGCATCCCGTCTCACACAGGGGCCAACCAGTTCCCCTGGAGGGCCAACAACAGGGCATAGAGGCCAAGGCCTTCCCCTGATAAGAACATCAGAAGAGCCCTGCTGGACCAGACCAGTGGTCCATGTACTCCAGCATCCCGTCTCACCCAGTAGCCAACCAGTTCCT
This sequence comes from Gekko japonicus, assembly GCF_001447785.1. Taxonomy (NCBI): domain Eukaryota; kingdom Metazoa; phylum Chordata; class Lepidosauria; order Squamata; family Gekkonidae; genus Gekko; species Gekko japonicus. The sequence goes on along the minus strand of NW_015177025.1, from coordinate 518,657 downwards.
CTGGAGGGCCAACAACAGGGCAGTGAGGCCGAGGACTTCCCCTGATGTTGCCTCCTAGCTCTGGGATCCAGAGGATTAGTTGCCTCTGAATGTGGAGGTTCCCCTCAGTCACCGTGGCTAGTAGCCATTGATCATGTTGTGCTTATGGAGTTCCCAGAGAAAATACTATTTCTGTAAATAACATATTCAAGTGGCAGAATCACAGTTATCCTGGCGTAGCATTTGGACTGCTTGAATGGAGAATCCTTTGGTACCCACCACCCCCTGTCTTCAAAGAGATGGCAGAGCAAGAATAATTTGTGGTGCTTCCTACTATAAGTTTGCTTTCGAGCAGGGAAACACCACAGAGATTCAGAAACACGGCTTTCTTTGTCTCATCAATTGGCAGGATGATATGGCCCCTTCTTAAAAATGAGTGATTCCTGGGTGGGTGTTCCCCCCCCCCTTCCCCTCTGTGTGTTTGGTACACAGTGACATTTTCATGCTGATGGGGGCGAGTGAAAGGACCTTTCCATGACTGTATTTAGACCTGTTATTGACTGTAGTGATTTCTCTTTCCTTAAATGGATGAATATCTTCCTCAGGAGTGAGTCTCTCTCTCTCTTGCTCTCCCCTTTAACGTTCACAAAGAACATTACATTTAGCTAAAACAGGACAAATTTGAGGAGTGTTTGAAAGGAGCAGCTTTTCTTAGAAGATTTTTCTTTCTCCCCCCCACCCCACCCCCTTTCCCCCCCTCTCTCCTGTCTCCCACAAGCCAAGAATCCTCATAAAAGGGAAACGACAGGAGCAAGTGCAGAGATGTGTCCTGTGAGTGTGCGTTTTATATACATAGAAGGATCTGGAAACAGAGAGGCCGTCCTGACCACAGCAGTCCCTTGGAGAAATGTGGAAAAGTAGACTGCGTGTCCACCTGTTGCGGAGACATTTCTACCTGATAAGCCTCTCTTTTCCAGTAGCCGATAAGGCGACCCATTGAGGAGATTCCCTGTTCAAACCAAGTTGTTTTTCCCTCCCCACTCGCTGCCGTCCAAGCCTGAACTTGCTTTGACGCTATTCCCACTTACACAGCTTAAAAGACTGGTATGGGAATAATCCTGTGCCCAGATTTTGCAGCCTGCACAAAGGATGCAAACTAAGTCAATTATTTCTTGTCATGGCCACCTCATGCACCCAGAGCACTCGTCTGTCTAGCTTGGTAATGGTCTGCAGTGTTCCCTCTAAGCTGAGCTAGTGTGAGCTAGATCACAGTTTTTTAGTCTCCGGCTCACAGATCTTTGTCTCAGCTCAGGCAGGATGGCTCCAGAGCAAACTGATTTATGCAGTAGCCAAATCGCTCGCTCACAACTTTAATGCCAGTAGCTCACAAGGTAGAATTTCTGCTCACAAGACTCCGCAGCTTAGAGGGAACATCTCTGAATTGCAGTGACTGTCCAAAGTTCAGCTACCTGAGATTCTTTAACTGGAGGTACCTGGGATTCACCCTACAACCTTCTGCATCCGAAGCAGGCGCTGTACCAATGCGTTGTGCCACTTTTAGTAATTGCATAGAAGAAGGTGCAGCGGCCGCAGCCACCATTGTAGTTTCTGATATAACTCCAACTGAAATAGATCTTTCTACGTCAGTAGTAAAACTCTACTAACCCTCTGTTGAAACTGTAGTTTCTGATATAACTCCAACTGAAATGGATCGTTCCACATCAGTAGTAAAGCTTTTCTTAACCCTCTGTTGAAATTGAGGCAAAAGATTCACGTCACGGGTGATGCAGGGATTGTAATTCACTTTAGGGATGTTGGGAGGGTAACCAGCAGGGGACTGTCAGTATTCTCGGATTAATTAACACAGTACCGAGGTGTGATCTTGTGTATGTGAGGAGTCCTGCAGCCCCAACTGCCCATTCATGAGGAGATACAGACCCAAACGGAAATAAAGTAAGAGCAGTGGACTTGATTTATCCATTGAATTCATTAATTAACATTTTGACTGACTACAAAGGCTCCTCAGATTAATCAGGCAGCAGATTTTAAAATGGTGCAGTTATTTGTATCCAGGTTCAGCCTCTACTCATCTCTTGCCTGGAGCGTCCTATGGATGAGTCCACTGTGACCTGACAACATATTCTTCTCTTCTTCAGTTTATCGGTCAACCAAAATAGGTTTTAAACCACAGTTAGTGGGAGACTCCATCTTAGAATGGACATTTATTTCCTCTTCTAGGACTGCAGCACAATAGCAGAAAGAAAATAAGCTTTCCCCCCTTCAAAACTCTTTTTGGTATGCAGATTTAATTAATGAGTCGATTAAAATAGGATTAATCAACTCCCCCCCCCTTTATTTGTACAACAGCCCCCTCTAAGTGACCCATACACAAGTTCTTGTTGTGAACGTGGTGTCTAATACTTAACGTTTGGATTCTGAGATGAAGCCAATATTCAAAGTCAGTCATTGCACGCAGAACCTCTAAATCAGGGGTGTCGAACTCATTTATTATGAGGGCCGGATCCGACATAAATCAGACCTTGTTGGGCCGGGCCATGCGTGTCATAAAATGTAATGCCAGGTAGAGGAGATATAAACTTCATAAAGGACACAAACACAAAGGTTTTTTTTAACTTAAAATAAAAACATGCTTAAAACATTAGCACTCTTGCAATATTTTATTTAATAATGTCTGATAACTGAGACCTCTTGCTCTGAATTATTGCATCAAAATGTCTGTGCTGTTGCAATCTTATGCTATTCAGGTGTGTATCTGTAAACTGCAAACCTACAATGACGCAGCAGCAGCAGAACTGGAAGAAGCAGCAGAAGACAGCCAGTTCCACGGCGGGCCTGATAGAAGCCCGGGGGGGGGGGAATGATCCGGCCCCCGGGCCGCATGTTTAACACCCTGCTCTATATTCCTTGAAACCACTAGAGTTCACAGCCTCTTCCTACCAATCAAGTTCTGATCTGGATAGGATTGAAGTAAATCTTACTAGAAAAAAATTAATGGGTATTTAGCCAAACAGCTTTGAGGAAACACGTTCTGTGAAAAGCAGTCCACGTTATCAGTAGGCGTTCTCTTTTACAAGAATAACTTTCCAAAAAGTTTTCTTTCTGCTGAACTTCCCAGGTGAATAAATAGGTAACAGAAAAGAGGTTCTTCTCCAGTCTTTGCTCAAATTATGCATTCCTCATTAAATGCCTCAAAGACAGCATTTACATTTTAGACAAAGCAGCAAATGATTCATGATGCTTTCTGTTCCTTGACATATTTAATTAATTTGCACAGATCTGGTTATGGGTATAGTGAGTGGCCCTTTGCAGACAAACTAGCCGTCGTACTTGAGAACCAGTAGGGGTGATGACTTTTTCAGGTAAAAGATCGTGACCTGTTGCAAATGTTCTTCTAATCAGCCTTCAGAAGATGGAGACTGTTGCATCCTCAACAAATCTGCTGAATCCCTCTACCTTCTGGGGTTGGCAGATGAAAGGCAAGAGATCAACAGTTCCTGATCCCCTTCCTTTCACCTGCAAATGTTGATTTATTCATGTAGCGTATTCTGGAGTCCTCTGAATGTGATTTTGGCCCAGTTATACAGAGATGCTAAATTCGTGTGGAAGGGGAAACGACAGGGAGAGGCACTGACTTCCATGTCCTGTTTGTAGCCCTTCTGGGGACATCTGGTTGGCCACTGTGGGAAACAGGACGTTGGATTCGATGGACCAGATCCACCAGCATCGATTGTGAGCAACCCCTTGGTTTAATTGTTGAAATGTTGTGGAGTATGCATTAGTAAACACACCAATGGTATGTGTGGGTGGGCGTATTAATTATCCCAGATGTTCTTAATTGCAATATGTACACCCACTGAGTCCTTCCTCATTGAAAGAGCAGATCTTTCGGGACCTGCTTCTGTATATGTCAGAAGGGCCTGGGTCTTCTAGCTACACATACCTTCATTTTCTTGGTTCCATACCAGCAAAGATTCCCTCTAATGCTTCCGAGTGAGCTCTTTGAAACAACCCTTCATATCCTGCCCCATAGATGCTCTTAGGAGCACTGCCTCTCTTATCTGCCATAGGTCTGTGATGTAAGACTCAACGTGCCTCTATGTCCTTCCTTTACTGTTTGATGAGTCATCACATAAGGTTTGGGTGTTTTTGTGGCACTCCCTCCATGCTGAAAGAGTGATACAAATCCACAGTTGTGTATGCGGCCTCCTTGACAGTAGAGAATGTTGCAGAAATTCTCGGAAAACGAGAAGGCAGCGTACATAACTGGCATGTGAACGTCTCCAAGGTGGGTTTTCTGAGCTGTTGCATGTGGAGGGGAGACGATTGAATATCTTAGAATGTAACTGAAAAGCTGTCATCATACCTGGTGTCTGCAAGCACCTCTAGATGTTCCTTTGACACTGGGTGGATGTGTTCTCAGAGAAAATACTTCTGAAATAAATTTCAGTCTCTGAGTGCCCACAATCACCTTCTGCAAATTGTGATGTGTGCTTCCAAATGCAAGAAATTCCTGCAGGATAACGACTAACATTGAGGGTCTTGTCTTTGCCTGGTGCTTTTCAAACCCTTTCACTACGCTGGACTCAGAAACAAGCTTCCAGGTTTGTTTCCACAACAAGAGCTAGAAACTTAATCTTTAATCCAAAATGCTCAAAATACATATAGTAGATTTCAGGCTATGCAAAAAAAGTGTTGTGTTTTTTTAAAAAGAGGCCATATATAACCCACAGAGTCTTACTGTATTTTTAGTTTAGGTTTAAGTTTGGTTTTTTTACCTGTACTGTCCAAGGACAATGAATGGCCCATGTGTAAATCAGTTAATTCAACGTGATTGTTGGCAGGGAATACACAAATTTGAACGAACTGGACTGAAGTCTTATCTTTTGCTATGTATGGCCTCCAAATCACGTTCTCCCTCGATCCTCCATTTGTAAAATAGGGAACCTTTGTGATTCACCCCACAAGGTTGTGTACAGGTTGAACGCCGTTAAGGGCTCTCCAGCAGATTGCAAATGGAAAAGCACCATCTCACTGTTTAGAGATGCTAGCCACAACCAATGCTCCCTCTAAGCTGTGGAGTCTTGTGAGCAAAATTCTAATTTGTGAGCTACTGACATAAAGTTGTGAGCCAGCGATTTGGCTACTGCATAAATGAATTTGCCCTGGAGCCATCCTTCCTGGGCCAAGACAAAAATATGTGAGCCAGAGACTAAAAAACTGTGAGCTAGCTCACACTAATGCAGCTTAGAGGGAACACTGGCCACAACAGCCCTCCTGGGGGGCTGGTTTGCTGTCTGGACTATAGTTTTTGTGAGATTCTTGAGGCAAATTCATTGTCCTGCGCTATTTGCTGCCACGTACATCCTTAAAAGGTTTTTGCACTGGTGTGCCAGAGTTAAGTTTGCACTAATGAAGGCTAGATACTGAAGCCAAAGCTCAAATACTTTGGCCGCCCAATGAGAAGGGAGCACTCACTAGAGGAGACCCTGATGCTGGGAAAGATTGAAGGTCAAAGAAGAAGGGGATGGCAAAGGATGAGATTGTTAGACAGTGTTATCGAGGCAACGAACATGAAATTGAGAAAACTCCGGAGGATGGCGGAAGACAGGAGGGCCTGGCGTGAGGTGGCCCATGGGGTCGCGAAGAGTCGGACTCGACAGTGTGACTGAACAACAGCAATGAAGAGGTTGCCACTTTAATCCTGGCTCACACATGCCAGAGAGTGAAGTGAGGGTGAGGTGGTAGAACTGATTATGCCACTTCCACACAGCTGCCAAGAGCAAGTTTTGGCAAGCTCCCTTCTGTTCAAAACCCCTTGCAAGTAAGAAGCCACCACTGCAGGAGGGAGTTTATGAAAGAACGTTCAAATCTGGAATTCACCACCTCTGAGCCTAAAATGGCGCCACCCCTTCTACCACCTCATTTTCTCAGGCCTTAGTTTCTTGAAAGATGCTTGGTGTCTATTAGCACATGCCCGTGGGGGCAAAAATTCACCAGGTGAAGCTCATCCCAATCAGCAGCAGCTCCTTACAGGGGAAGATGTGCAGCACCTGTTGAATGTCTGCCTGTCACGTAGTGTATAAGATCCTCTGTCAGAAGGGAGAAAGCATTGGTCGCCTGAGCTCTTGTCCAGCAGTCGTCGTAGCTATTGTCAAGTATGCCGAAATCTAGATAGGACAACAGATAGAAAATAGTGTGTGTGGGGGGGCGCATTTGTAGATAAAATAGGGCAAAGGCAGGCCGTGCATTGGGAATCCTGAACAGTGTTTGACTAGCATGGCTTCTCCTCAGCTGAGGGGGGTTTTCTCCTCCTCCCCCGAAGAAAGCAAATGTTAGCCTAATAAAGGCACCAGCTGGACTGAAGGGGAAAACCGGCCTTTTGGAGAAAGGGGGGGGGGGAAATCCTTTCATTAGAAAAATAATATATTTCATCCAAATAAGGTAAAAATATTTGAAATGGGGCAGAAGTGAGCACCAAGCCGTCTCAATAAGGCCCTTTCTGGAAAAGGGAGAAGATTATCCAACTCTCAGCAACACTTTATTTTTGTAATTTTGTAGCTTGTCTTTCAGGACAAGAAATTTCCACAAATACTTTTCAGGGCCGTGGCAGCGTTTGGCACTTTTGAAGTAATACTTCCCCACAAATGTACAAAGCGTCCCTATTTCTTTGTGGAGTTTAATTCTTCAAGGAACTTGGGGTTCAGTCAGATTATAGCATTTTCTCTCAGAGCATTCGCCTGCCTTGCTAAAAGAGTGGCTGGAATGTTCCCCCCCCCCTTCCAATTTTGTTGTCATGAGGCGGATATTCTGTTTAGGGCAGAGTAGGAGCTTTATTCCCGTGAACAGCGACTACAAAGCGTTCTTTAGACGGCTATTCAAAATGGCGTCACTTATGTCTGTGCTGCTCACAGGCTCTAAAAATGGAGGCTGTTCTTTTGCCTCAGTATGTAGTCGTTGGAAGGCCCAAGGGAAAGGGTGTGGAATTCTGTTCTGAAGGAAATGTATGTGTTTTCTAAGGGGGAAAAAGGGATATTTGTGGTGTTCAACTTTCAGATGGAATTAATTGCCCCATTCCGAACCTTTTGGTAAGGGAAAACATAAAAATCTCGTCACAAGTGTTTGAGGTGACAGATCGGTAATACCCTTTTCTTGAGGGAAAGATATTTGTCACTTCTGAGGTAAATTTTTTGAGGTAATTTCAGCCCAAGCTTGTTGGATATGTAGTGATGCCTGTGACTTAATCCTGTGAGAAAGGTTGATTTAATCTGTTCTGAAGTGACAGGTTTCAACCTTGTCATGTGTGATTCCCTTGTAAATTCAGTCCCTGGGACTCACTTTCACTCATAGTGTTGGTATCCTTTGAGGGCACGATACTTCAGAAGCTTATTGGATATGTAGTTATGTCTGTGACTTAATCCTGTGAGAAAGGTTGATTTAACCTGTTCTGAAGTGACAGGTTTCAACCTTGGCATGTGTGATTCCCTTGTAAATTCAGTCCGTGGGACTCACTTTCACTTATGGGACTCTGTCAAGAGTTCCTCTACACATATGCAAAGTGCACTCCCATCAATCCATACAACATCCAAGCAGTGTTCCCTCTAAGCTGAGTTAGTGTGAGCTAGCTCACAGTTTTTTAGCCTCCGGCTCACACATTTTTGCCTTAGCTCAGGAAGGACGGCTCCAGAGCAAACTAATTTGCAGTAGCCAAATCGCTCACTCACAATTTTAATGCCAGGAGCTCACAAAGTGGGGGACATCTTCAGACAGCGCTGGCTCTTCGGCTTGGAAACGGAGATGAGCACTGCGCCCTAGAGTCGGATTTGACTGGCTTCTGAGCAAGGGAAAACTTTACCTTTACTAGCTCACAAAGCAGAATTTTTGCTCAGAAGACTCCACAGCTTAGAGGGAGTATTGCTTCCAAGGTTATGTGACATGGCTTGACAACAGGCCAGGTGCCTTTTGCTCACTGCAGAGTAACCAGGAGTAGGCCCCATACATCTGGAGCCAGAGTGGGAGAAGGCTGACAGATCAGTTGTGTTTTCCAGGCGTGTGTAAATCCTGGCAAACACCATTTTAGAGGCTGAAAGTATTCTTGAGGGCACAGCTTTCCATTCATCGAACCCTCATGTGAGCAAAACAGGTTATGAATTGATTGGACTGGACAATTCATTGGTTAGGTTAATCAGTGAAAACCTTTTACCAGTGGTTCCCAATTGGGCAGATCAAAAAATTGTTTTGATAAAATTAAAGATTACAAAAACTGGGGTGGCAGCAGCCACCATTTTAGAAATGAAAACTTTTTACCAGTGGTTGCCAATTGGGCAGATCAAAAAATTGTTTTGATAAAATTAAAGATTACAAAAACTGGGGTGGCAGCAGCCACCATTTTAGAAAATGGATTTCAGTAAAGCTTTTGACAGGGTTCCCCATGATGTTCTGATGCGTAAACTAGAGTGCTGGATAGGTGGAGAGGGAACTGGTTGGAGAACCGCACTCAGAGAGTGGTTGTCAGTGGCATTTCATCTGAATGGAGGGAGGTGTCCAGTGGGGTGCCACAGGGCTCAGTTCTGGGCCCAGTACTTTTTATAAATGATCTGGATGAGGGTGTGGAGGGGCTACTCATTAAATTTTCAGATGACACCAAACTGGGAGGAGCAGCGAACACACCAGAAGACAGAGATAGAATTCAACAAGATCTGAACACACTGCAAAAGTGGATGGATGTGAACAAGATGCAATTTAACAAGGGTAAGTGCCGAGTTCTACATCTGGGTAACAAAAATGAGGAAAATGCATACTGGATGGGGGATACACTTCTGGGTAGCAGTGTGTGTGAACAAGATCTTGGGTTACGGGTGGACCATAAATTAAATATGAGCAGCCAGTGTGATGCAGCGACTAAAAAGGCTAATGTGATCTTGGGGTGTATCAACAGAGGCATAACATCCAAATTGCAAGATGTCACAGTCCCATTGTACACTGCATTGCTCAGGCCCCACCTGGAGTATTGTATGCAGTTCTGGAGGCCTCACTTCAAAAAGGATGTGGACCGAATGGAGCAGGTGCAGAGGAGAATGATTGGGGGCCTGGAGACCCAAGCCCTATGAGGAAAGGCTGAGGGACTTGGGAATGTTCAGTCTGGAAAGAGGAGGATGAGGGGAGACATGGCAGTGCTCCCTCTAAGCTGTGGAGTCTTGAATTCTACTTTGTGAGCCCCTGGCATGAAAGTTGTGAGCGAGCCATTTGGCTGCTGCATCAATTAGTTTGCTCTGGAGCCCTCCTCCCTGAGCTGAGAGAAAAATCAGTGAGCCATAGGCTAAAAAACTGTGAGCTACCTCACACTCACTCAGCTTAGAGGGAACCCTGGACATGATGGCTCTCTTGAAGTCTCTGAAGGGCTGTCACTATGACAGAGTGAGCTCCCGTCTCTAGTTCCAGCTCCTGCCAACCTAGCAGTTCGAAAGCAAGAAATTGCAAGTAGATAAATAGGGACCGCTTCGGTGGGAAGGTCACAGCGTTCCGTGCGCCTTGGTGTTTAGTCATGCCGGCCACATGACCATGGAAACGTCTTCAGACAGCGCTGGCTCTTCGGCTTGGAAACGGAGATGAGCACTGCGACCCTAGAGTCGGACGCCTGGCTTTCGAGCAAGGGAACCTTTACCTTTACCTTAAGATGCAGAACTGCAGGCTGTGGAAGGTCGGTAGTTCAGCAGTTCGAGACCCGGGTGCCGCATGACAGAGTGAGCTCCCGTCTCTAGTTCCAGCTCCTGCCAACCTAGCAGTTCGAAAGCAAGAAATTGCAAGTAGATAAATAGGTACCACTTCCTTGGGAAGGTAACAGCGTTCCGTGCGCCTTGGTGTTCAGTCACGCCGGCCACATGACCACGGAAACGTCTTTGGACAGCGCTGGCTCTTCGGCTTGGAAACGGAGATGAGCACCGCAACCCTAGAGTCGGACTCGACTGGCTTTCGAGCAAGGGAAACCTTTACCTTTACTAGCTCACACTTAACTCAGCTTAGAGGGAACACTGGTGGTGAGCTCCCCCTCCCTGGCTGTCTTTGAGCAGCGTCTGGACAAACACTTGTCATGGATGCTCTAGGCTGATCCTGCACTGAGCAGGGGGTTGGACTAGATGGCCTCTGTGGCCCCCTTCCAACTCTATGATTCTCTGATTCTATAAGAAACATTCTGTTGAGGGAATGCCTCTTCTAAGATGGCGCTTGCCATGACACACGCTACTGTCTTCAGCTGCGCTGTCATGTAGACATATTTGTCAATTTAATCAATTCATTGACCGAAAACTGACATTTAACTAGTGGTTTTGATTCTTTAATGGGGGAAGAGTTATTAATGTGAGTTAACAAAGCCCGCCTCTCCTTATTCAAGGTTAACAGAGTGGCAAAAAAAAAAAAAGACCAGCAAGAAAATGGCTGCCATTACGGACTGTTAACATTTGCCTCTTTCCACTCAGGTCCCAAGGGAAAGGGTGCCCCCAATTGTTGGGGGGGGCACATGAGTGGGGGTGCTGCTTTTTGGAGAAGGTCGATGTGAACTCTTGAGTAGTGGCTGTGAGAAGAGGGGTAAGGGCAAGACTCCTTAGCTCGCCTGTCAGATAAATCTTCCACTGTTTACTTAAATCCTCAGTGTTTCTTCACTTTGTTTGTTTAAAAAAATTCCCTGCCAAAAAGGAGGAAAAGCTGTGCTCATTTTGGCCTCCCAGCCTTGGATTCAAGGACGTCCATGGCCCCGGGGACCTCCGTTCCTCACCTTGACTCCCTCAGGTGTACATTTTTTAAAAAATTAGGCTCAGAGCAGGGGGGGGGGAAGAAGCAGTTTCTAGTCCTCCACAGAGAAACCTTTGAAAATAGGGTCACTAAGCTTTGCATAATTGGATCTGGAGTTCAGACTTCAAATTGGTTTTGGAGTTCGCATTCAGTGCTACGGACCAGGTACAGTGATGATAATACCTAGCCTATGTCGTGTTTTCTGTGTTCAAAACGCCTTGCAGACCTCATCTCAGTAATTTGACAACAGTGTTGTAAGGTAGGCCATTACAGATGGAGAGCTGAGGGCGGCAGAGAGAATAGCCTGTCTTAAGGCCATCAAGTGTGTTCTTGACAAGGGCGACGTTTGAGCCCAGGACCTTCGGGTTCAGTCTTTGGGCTATTATGCTACACCAACTCTCAACGTAAAAAACAGTACTAAAGAGTGTGTTCTGAGCATTTGCAGAGTACTTTTATTCCCACCCCCAAGGAATCATAGCCAGCCCACGTCACGTAGGATTAACGTGGGAAAGCTTTCTCTGATCAAATGGTGTGACCATGAGCTCTGATGTTTCTTGTGTTAGGATGGATTGGTGGCACAATGCAATGGCCTGAAAACAGAAGATGAATATTTCTTGTGTTTTTATTGAATCTGTGCTTGTAATAGTGGTGTGTGGCTGCTGGCTGTGCGAATGTTCCAGCCACAGTGAATTATATATTCACAACTTGGGCAATGTGCCCTGGATTCTCAAAAATGGTGAGAGGTTGCGTGGAAACAAAAGTGTGCCAGTTTAAAGACATCTACATGTGCTGCTCAAACACTGAAAGTGGGGAAAGTTCAGTGTTTTGGAGATTTTTTTTATGTGCATGGCATGATCTCACACCTCACACACCAGTGCTCTGCACTCTGGAGGCCTCTCACTTTAAAGGCAAATGGTGGGAACTCAGTTCTGGTATCTGAAGGTCAAGCAAGAATATCTGGGAATGGATCACCCAAGCACTTTGACTGGTAAAAGTACCAAGAAACCTCCCCTGCTATTTACCCAACCTCAGACAGTCCCCTGGAACCTGGATCAAGGCCTCAAAGGCTGCTATTTACCAATGAAAAAAGTTCTCAAGAACCCTTCTAATGTATATTATTTATCCTAATGTATATTATTTATCTGTTTATTTAATTCATTTGAACCCCGCTTTTCTCCCCAATGGGACCCAAAGCAGCTCACATCGTTCTCCTCTCCTCCATTTGATCCTCACAAACAACCCTGTGAGGGAGGTCAGGCTGAGAGCTTGTGACTGGCCCAAGATCACCCAGCGAGCTTCCGTGGCAGAAATGGGGATTTGAACCCAGGTTTCCCAGATACTAGTCTGACACCATCAATCACTACACCAGCTCTCATCTAGCTTGGTAAATCTAACGGTGCCAAATGTCTGACCTTGGCAAATACCATGGATGGCTCAGGGGCCTTGATACTGAACAGCACTGGAATAAATACCAATTGAGCTTTTCTAGAATGTGCAATATATTTCAACGCTGCATCTTTCAAAAATATTTCACTGTTGGGTGAAGTAAGCTACCAGGTCCATGGAGAAGAAGACGGAGAAGAGATTGGATTTATACCCCGCCCTTCACTACCCAAGGGAGTCTCAGAGCAGCTTACAATCTCCTTTCCCTTCCCCGCCCCACGACAGACACCCTGTGAGGTAGGTGGGGCTGAGAGAGCTCTGGCAGGAACTGCTCTTTTTCAAGGACAGCTCTTGTCAGAACTATGGCTTGCCCAAGGTCATCCAGCAGGTGCAAGTGGAGGAGTGGGGAATCAAACCTGATTCTCCCAGATTAGAGTCTGTGCGCTTAACCACTACACCAAACTGGCTCTGGTAATTTTTGCTGCGTGCCATGCTTTGTAAGTTCTGCCACTCACATTGCATAAGACACTGAAATTGGACACAGAACTCAGGATCCTGGTGAAAAATGTCACTCCAACCTTTCCCCTCATGTGTGTTGAAACCAGGCAGACGATGAATGCATGATGAAATCTCAGAGGAGCAGCATCAGTGGTGTGGATTTCTGCTGATCATGAGGCCGTTCTAATTGACTAACATACCACTTTTTGCATTTCTTCACGCAAAAGGAAAGAAATACACAAAATGAGCAAATAAAAGCACACTTGATAGGTAAGTTGACTTGGCAACAGGATCTTTCGCCCTCTCCCTTTCCCAAGCATCACAGACCTGATGATTCTCCTTGCCTGTGTAAGCCAAAACCCAAAAAGTGGACCTATTTTTGTCAGTCAAATGTCAGAAGGACCGCCATTTGATCCTCACAAAGGGTTTGCTTAACACAGGAGTGCAGCCACTTTAGAACTACCTGTGAATCCCCCCTCACTCCTGGGAAGTGAGGTCATATTTCCCCCGACACAAGTAGGACTGTCCAAAAGGACATTTTATCCCTATTCCACAGTTCCATTAATGTCACCCTTGGCACAGTCAGGTCAGGCAAGAAGCCAACGTGAAACTTTGATGGTGCAGAAAAACTTACCACCTCATCATTTCTACCTATGGTTCAGTGGGTCAAACAGGTACACTGACCCCTTCACACATCACCTTGTATCATCACCTTGTTGGCAGCCATGGTGGCCTAGAGGGGCCAGTTTGGACTGAGAAGTCTCAGGTTCAAATCTTCACTCTGTCATGGGACTCACTGGGTGACCTTGGGCCAGTCACTCTCACCCTAACCTACCTCAGAAGTCTGTTGTGAGGATAAAATGGAAGAGGGGGAAACCACGTCTGCAGTCCTGAGCTCCTTGGACACATAGAATTCCTGTAAATAATAAAATAATGCTTGCACCCACATACTGTTGTATGGGGCAGCATGTGGATTACCAGCAGTGTTCCCTCTAAGCTGAGTTAGTGTGAGCCAGCTCACAGTTTCTTAGCTTCCGGCTCACACATTTTGGTCTTCGCTCATGAAGGAGGGCTCCAGAGCAAACTAATTCATGCAGTAGCCAAATTGCTCACTCACAACTTTAATGCCAGTAGCTCACAAAGTAGAATTTCTGCTCACAAGACTCTGCAGCTTAGAGGGAACATTGATTACCAGTACTGGGCTTTGTATACTAGATTCTTCTGGGCTCGGCCTTAAAACTGTGAGATTTGTCTTGACTCTCCCATTTAGTGTTCTCGAAAAAAAAAGTTGGCAAATGCATCACCAGATGTGAGTTGAGGTGAACATTGGCCAAGTGGTACCTTAACCACAGTGTGCGGGCAACTATGTGGGGGAGGGCGATTGTTGGCAAAGCAGCGTTCTTGCTCTTGAAAGACCAATTAAAGTCTAATTTAGCAACATTTGCAAAGCGTTTTGCAAAACATTTTGCAATGCAGCTAAGATGCTGGAAGGGAGAACGGTTTTACAACTGAGGTGTGGCCCTGTTCTGTATGAAACTTTTTGTTTTCCAAAATATTGTAGTGGGAATGCTATTATATGGTGTCAAGAGAAAGGAGTGACATCTTCTGCAAAATGCAGTCGCTTCCTGCTAAGCCAGTGATGGCGAACCTTTTAGAGACCGAGTGCCCAAACTGCGACCCAAAACCCACTTATTTATCGCAAAGTGCCAACACGGCAATTTAACCTGAATACTGAGGTTTTACTTTAGAAAAAACAACTCATACATTAACTTAAGATAATCCAAACAAAGTAAGGAAAGCAATCCCAAATGCTTTCATTTACTTAAAATTATTTGGCAGAGAATTCGACACTTTAATGATAGTCTGGGCCTGGCTGGGGCGATGGCACGCGTGCCCGCAGAGAGGGCTCTGAGTGCCACCTCTGGCACCCGTGCCATAGGTTCGCCACCACTGTGCTAAGCAGTGGTGGTCAGCTGTTGCTTCCAGAATTAGTTGGTGGTGTTTGCTCATTTTTAAAAAACTATCTAAATTTTAGATTCGCTTTTTTAAAGTATGCATGATGGGCAATGGTGCAGGAGATGGATAAGTTCCCCTCTACCCATCACCCCCCCATACACACACTAACACTCAACTGCTATCAACTTTATGGCTTCTAGAGCATGCTCATTTTGGGAGTCCCCTTTTCTAGCTTTATAGAATATTTCTATATGTATGTGAGGAGTTCACCAAGTGCGCAACCCCCCCTGCCCTATCTACAGATGGCCTCATTTCACTGCCCTACTGATAGATGAACAAGTTTGAAGGTAGAAGATACGGGCGCTGGGGGGCTCTGAGGAGCTGTAGGAACAATTTGGAAATTCCATCCCACCCACCAGACTTTCCCCCCTTTAAACTCTCAGGGGTCTGAAAAGGCTGATTCCTCCTCAAACTGACACTCAGCCACACCCCAAACCCCATCCCTTCTGGGGCATATGTAATTCTCATGTGGCTTTGAACAAAATGTTTCTAGTTAATTTACAAAAGTCATATGTTTCTGCAAAGATGGGGACGCCCCTGAGTAGACCGAGATACCTTTATTGTCTGTGGGTGGCTCTGTTGCATGGCTTTCCTGATTCGCCCAGGATTGGGCCTATTTGTATATATCATTCATATGTATTATTGTTTCTTTAAGGATAGTTGGAGAACACTATCCGGCGTACACTGCATAGACTGGGGGGAGGGCTAAAGAGGAACTCGTTTGGCATCTGTATTTAGCATGCCAGCTAGGAAGACGACCTTCAAGTAGGGCCTTGAGCGCATGTGGTTGGCTTTGGGGGAACTGTGCAGCATGAGAACTAAACTACATGGTCTTTGGGCATAAAAGAATGAAGTGTGTCTCCTATCCCAAATGAGAACAAAGGCTCTCAGGAGTCTGGGGCATGTGGCTGCAATTTACCCTTTGAAGAAAGCAGAAGCTGTGCGTCAAACCAGATAGATAGATGATAGATAGATAGATAGATAGATAGATAGATAGATAGATAGATAGATAGATCCGAGTATCGCGGGTCCCGCCCCTTGTCTATATATCTAATAGCGAAGGTGCCTCCTGTGTGTGGATATCTAAATCCACACATCGGGGGCACCTAGGTGGCAGGGAGATTTTCCTGCACACGTGGGGCAGTCCCCAGGTGTGCACAAAAATCTAAAAAGTTGAAAAAAATATAGGGGTGATATTTAAATACCCCCAA
>NW_015177025.1:494267-502424 GCF_001447785.1 Gekko japonicus | reverse complement strand
AATAGAAAAAAAAATAATTTTTAAAAGGGCCCAGCCCAAAGGGTGGGCTGGGAGGGGTTTCCTTTCCCCCCCCCCCCCCCGTGCAATACCCAGAAGTTGAGTGTACTTGATGTACCAGCCATGAGCTTGTTTTGGAGCCTTCGGGGTTTTTTTGCCTCTCACTTTCCTCCAGAAGTTGCAAAACTCCCAAATGTGTCTCAGATTGGGTGCAGGAGGCCCTGCCAGTGCCAAACAAGGCGTGAGGAGTGTCTGTCCGGGCTCAAGCTGGAGCAGTGTGTACCTTCAAGGTGTGGCTGGGAGCTGCTTGCTCCACTGTTCTTCTCTGTGACTTTGCAGCCCTCTGCTTGCCTGGTGCTGTCTTTTGGCTCAGGCAGCTAATTGGCAAGAAATCGTTGGGGGGGGAGATTATTAATAATAATTGTAATAATAATAAAAGAATCCAACATGTGTTTGGCGGCTATAAGTCCCTATGCACACCCTTCAAAATTCCAGTAAGAAATCGGAAAACGCCCATGGGAGTACATTCTCTGTGAAGATCCTTGTTGCCTTAGATGAGCAGATGCTGTCTGAAGAAATATGGCCAAATGGTGGCTGCGAGGGGATGAATATAAGGTTGTTAAGGGCTCTCTTGGTCCACTTTAAGGCTCAGATATTTAGGAAGGATATCCTATGATTTCTAGGCTGGGTCTCCCCTTGTAGTTCACTGGGGTCAGGAAAGGTATTTTCCCACAGAAACAATCCAAGATGTCTTGGTGCCTGAGGCTGGATATCCAAATTGTGCCCCCCCCCCCCAGTGGTAAAGGCTAAATAATGTAACAATTTGCTTCTCTTTAATGCATGTAGATGTGCCTCCAAGCAACCGGGCAGGAAAAGTTTTGTAAACTGGGACAGAGCTGAATTCCTCCAGGCCACAAAACACTGACTTATGCTTTCCAGGGTGGGCAAGGCTAGTAGATAATTTCGCACTGCTGACCAATGCTCTCTCTAAGCTCTGGAGTCTTGTGAGCAAAAATCCTACTTTGTGAGCTACTGGCATTAAAGTCGTGAGTGAGCCATTTGGCTCCTGCAAAAATCAGTTGGCTCTGGAGCCATCCCTTCCTGAACTGAGACACAAATGTGTGAGCCGGAGGCTAAAAAAATGTGAGCTAGCTCACACTAACTCAGCTTAGAGGGAACACTGCTGCTGACTTTGGTGGACTTGTACTGCTGCTTTAGTGGTAGGTGCCAGGTGGTAAGTTAGCCAGCCCTGATTTCCCCCTCATGATCTCTGTGGCCGCTGGGATCTACTACTCCTGAATGAATGATGTTCCGTCGATCCCATCCACAAGGATGTTCAGGGCAAGAGATGAGCAGAGGTGGTTTGCCATGGCCTTCCTCCGCATAGCGTCTCCACGGCCGAACCCTGCTTAGCCTCTGCTCTGCCTAAGCTGAGATATCCGGGCCACTTGCTGTGGTGCTGGGAAGCATTGTCAAGTCACAGCCGACTTATGGGTGTAGGGTTTGCAAGGCAAGAGAGGTGCTTTACCGTGGCCGGCCTTCTCCGCGCAGCAACCCTGGACTTCCTCGGTGGTCTCCTGGCCAAAGATCTGGTGAGATCTTCCGAGATCAGGGCGAGGCGCCCGAGGTATTAGCGGTGGCCACTGCGGCACCCCTTGGGAGGAAAGTCCCTGTGGCAGACGGGCAGAGGCTGCCGCCTGGGATGGGTCCTGCTCATGTGATTCTTGTGTTCAAAATGGATTCCGAACACAGCTAGAGACCTTTGGTGAGAGCTGGCCTGCTCTGGTCTTGGGAAGGCCACCCGCTCTCCCTGCAGGGCTTGTTCTCCTCTGCTGCTGCAGGGCCCAGCGTCAGATTAGGGTGGCCAGGTCTGGGTTGGAAAATGCCTGGAGACTTTGGGGGTGGAGCCCAGGAGAGGGCAGGGTTTGGGGAGGGGAGGGGCCTCAGAATGGTACTATGCCGTAGAGTCCACCCTTCAAAGCAGCCATTTTCTCCAGGGGAGCTGATCTCTGTCGGCTGGAGATCCGTTGCAAAAGCGGGAGATCTTCAGGCCCCACCTGGAGGCTGGCAACCCTACGTCAGATTGGCTCCCTCTAAGCTGCGGAGTCTCGAGAGCAAGAATTCTGCTTTGTGAGCTCCTGGCATTAAAGTTGTTAGCGAGCGATTGGGCTGCTGCATACATTAGTTTGCTCTGGAGCCCTCCTTCCTGCGTGGAGACAAAAATGTGTGAGCCGGAGGCTAAAAAACTGTGAGCTGGCTCACACTGACTCAGCTTAGAGGGAACACTGCTTCTGACTCCAGCCTGTCTTCTTATGGGTCACTTCTGGTGCTGTCCAATGCTCCCTCTAAGGTGTGGAGTCTCGTGAGCAAAAATTCTGCCTTGTGAGCTTCTGGCATTGAAGATGTGAGCGAGGATTTTGGCTACTGCCTAAATCAGTTTGCTTTGGAACCGTCCTTCCTGAGCCAAGAGAAGAATGTGTGCGCCGGAGGCTCAAAAACGGTGCGCTAGCTCACACTCACTCAGCTGAGAGGGAACACCGGGCGGAAGGGTGCCTCTCTGGGGGTTGCAGCGCTGAGGCCGCTCTCGGAAGGCAGGAAGGAAGCAGCCTTGCGGGGGGCTGCTGCTGCTGCTCCTCCTCCCGCTTTTCCCTCGGCCTCCCGGGTTCGCAAGCAGGGGGGGGGGGGGCACGCGCGAGGCCGCCCTTCCCTGGGCTCCGGCTGGCCCGCCGCCAGGTCTTCCGCGCCCCGCGCTTTTCAGCCGAGAACTCGCAGGCGCTGGTTGCGGAGGTCGCCCCGTCCGCCTGCTCCCGCCCCCGCCGGCTGCGCGCTGGTCTCGCCGGACTCGCCCCTCCGCTCCTGGGAAGGAGTCCCCCGCGGTCTCCGGGAAGAGGGGAGGGGCGGTGCTCGTGCGCCTCGCGGGCCTTGCCGCTCAGGACGCATCAATGTCAGGGGACGCAGGCCCGGCTCCGGCCGGCACGACACTCCGCGCTCCCAAGCCTGTGTGCAGAAGTAGGCTGGCTGGCAGCAACGGGGCGGCTACTGGGGAAGAAGGGCGGCGGAGGGAGGGGAGACCTTTCAAAGGGAGAAGAGCCCTCTTAAGCTGCGGAGTCTTGTGAGCAAAAATCCAACTTTGTGCGCTCCTGGCATTAAAGTGGTGAGCGAGCGTTTTGGCTCCTGCATACATTGTAGCTTGCTCTGGAGCCATCCTTCCTGAACTAAGACAAAAATGGAGGCTAAAAAACTGCGCCCTAGCTCACACTTTCTCTCAGCTTAAAGGGAACATTGAGTCCCCCCCCCCCAAGTCCAATGCTCCCTCTAAGCTGCAATCTTGTGAGCAAAAACTCTACTTTGTGAGCTCCTGGCATTAAAATTGTGAGCTAGCAATTGGGCTGCTGCATATATTATAGCTTGCTCTGGAGCCATCCTTCCTGAACTAAGACAAAAATGTGTGAGCTGGAGGCTAAAAAACTGCACGCTAGCTCACACTCAGCGGGAACACTGCTCCCAACCCCCTTCTAGGCCTTTGGTTCCAGGATCCCTTTGAAGGGGCGGCACTGGCAGGCTAACAGCACCGCTGTCTCAGCGCTCCGCTCTTGGCTGGTGCAGATGTTCACTTGTCACCGGCCCGAAGATGGACCCAGACCTGGCCTTGCAGGAGGCCTTGTTGTGTGTGTGTGGGGGGAGAGAATTCCGACTGTGCACAAAGTTTTCACACTGCTAGGCGCGTTAGTGTACATCTCCCCGAGATGGGACAAATAGGAGAGGGCATCACAAGCAGTTCCACATATTTCAGTAGATGGGAAAGCAGGGTCTCAGAGTCTTTCTGTTGGCAATATGCAAGTTTAAATGACACAAAGCACGAACCGTGGATGAAAAGCAGGGCCTCACAATAACAGCAGCAACCCCACTATCTACAAAAGGATTTGCGCCTTTGGTATTCCAGTTCGTAATCGTTTTCCCCTCACTGTACTCAGGACAAACTGGATACCAGAAGGAAGGATTTTTCTGTGGAATACCGTCCTACTTTTGTTGGTTAAAGCAAAGCCAAGATTTGACAGTGAGATCTGTTACCATTATTGCACAATATCTCAGCTGCTGCTTTCTGACTGTGGAGCGTGCAGCACCAGCTGGAAGGTAAGTACATGTAAGTCTGTTGATTTTGATGGGACCACTGCCCTTAAATCTCCGCTTTTGACATCACTGGGACTTGAACAAGCTTCCTTTGGCTGTATCATGCCCATGAGTTTCATCTTTTGCAAGAGTGACTGCAGGGAAGGTCTATTTTAAGTGCGGCTTCTGAGACTAGAGGATATGGTGTATTTGTGTGCATGCAGACACTGAACTGCAGGCTGTGGAAGGTCAGTAGTTCAGCAGTTCGAGACCCGAGTTGCCGCATGACGGAGTGAGCTCCTGTCTCTAGTTCCAGCTCCTGCCAACCTAGCAGTTCGAAAGCAAGAAATTGCAAGTAGATAAATAGGTACCACTTTGGTGGGAAGGTAACAGCATTCTGTGCGCCTTGTTTAGTCGTGCCGGCCACATGACCACGGAAACATCTTCGGACAGCACTGGCTCTTCGACTTTGAAACGGAGATGAGCACCGCAACCCTAGAGTCGGACTCGACTGGCTTTCGAGCAAGGGAACCTTTACCTTTACCTTATGCATGCACGCACTTGATCTACAGTACTCACACCCCTTGAATTGCTTTTTAAGAAAAAAGGTGTCCCGTCCCCCCCCGATATGGAAGTTTGGAATTGCACAGTATCGCGAGGAGCTCTGGCATGTGTATTGTATCAATAGCCACTGGGTTTATATGCAGATGGTCTAGATTCAAGTCCAGTAGCAACTTAGAGACCAACAAGATTTTTGGGATCTAAACTGTTAAGAAACAAAGCTCCCTGTATCAGATAATTCTACTGCAGACTGCAGCTGGCCTCCTGAAACTATGCAGATGATGTATCTCCCACCCAGACTTCGACAGACTTTTGACTACTGGGCTGCTGAAATGGAAATGCATTTACCTGTGGGTATAAAAGAGCAAGCGGCAGCACACCCCAAAGTCTCCCTGCCTTCCATTTTTAAGGCTTATAAGATCTGCTCAGAGACTGCTTCTTCCCAGAGCTCCGAGTCCTGTGTCACCACCACCAATGTTCCCTCCTTCCCCACAACGCCGTCCAAGTGGAGGACCAGCTAAGGGGTGGGATTGTGAAGCTAGTGTGACCTCTCAAGAACCACTGGCCTAGGCTCCATGACCCCCATTAGGTCTGTGATGCAGGAGTTGGTTGGTTGAGCTGCTGTGCTCTGCACTTTTCAGTTCCTTCGAGAGACGGATTGGGCACTGCAGACTTTGTAGGAAGACTCGTGAGGAGCTGGGCCATTCCTGGGAAACGGAGCTCCAGGGCAAACGGGCCCCAGTACCACCCGCACGGCTCAGTCACAGTGCAACACTTGCTACAGCAGCACTGGTCTCCGGCTGCAAAACCTCATTCCAGATCAGCAGCAGCACAACTTCTTGTTAAAAGGGGGCAAACTTGCCAGTCCCTGGCAAACCGAGGAGCAGCAGCTGAATCCAGGCTCATCTCTGGATTCTGCGGGTGCTCCTGGCTGAATCGCAGTCCGAGTTCCCATGTCTTGAAAACGTGGACACGGGGCTTATGGCAGCATAGACAGGTCTCCCCCTTTATCCTCATCACAAGCGTGTGAAGTAGGATTGGAGGACAGGAACTGGACGAGGTAACGGTGAGCTCTGTGGCTGAAGAGGGACTTGGACTGAAATTTCACTGGCCCTGCTCTGACGCTGCAGCCATCCCACTCAATCCCCCCCCAGCCCCCCAATAATCTACACTAGTTAGTAATATTAATACTTTTTTCACCATGGAGATACTTTTTTCACTCCCTTCCCCCTCCGTTTGGAACCCCCCATTGAAACTGAAGGGCTTCCAGGCAGGCTTCAACGCTGCCATTTTCTGTCTGCGGCAATCCAGCCTTGATCCCAGGATTTTGCAACCAAAGAAGTTACAAATTAAGAAACGGGCGTGACATTCTGAAAGTGCTAAATAACACTAACAGCAGCAGCAGTAGTAGTAATAAGACAAGATTTGCATTCCTGTTATATCGTATTACAAACTAGCAGAAAGCTGCGATAGTTTTTTTTGCTTGTTTTTTTTTCCAGTTTTTATTGAGTGAAAATGTCAAACCTTGCATCAGTCATGCAAAAAAAAAATCAAATAAATAAAACACATATATTAAATTTCTAATAGCACTAAATTCAAGTGGAAAAATATTCAGTTCTTAATAACGTAGGTGCTGAGGAGACCAAATTCAAGTAAAATCGGAGCACACCGTCCTGTTTTAGGATTTTTTTTTCACTTTCTGCATTATTTTTGTTTCAAAAACCTATATATAGCTATATATCTATACATATAGGGTATATACATATAGATATATACACACACATATATATGTGCATACATATTATTTTTATATTTATATATATATATACACATACATATTTATAAAACATTAAAAAGAGCATTGGTAATTCAAGCATCGCTTTATTTTTTCTTCTTCTCCCCACCCCCCACCCCCACACAGAAAGAAAGAAAGAAAAAATTAAAAACGAGAAAAAAGTACACATTTAAAATTCAAAATGAGCTAGCAATGGCTTATAGTCCTAGTGTGCAATATGGGTTTTACAAAAGGCTAGAATTCTCCCTCATCAGTTGTCTGTTTGTGTGGTTTGTTTACTCCTTGCTAAATCTAGGGACTTAAAAAAAACCTTTTTGCTACCTTTTAAAAATGATTCTCCCCCCCCCCTTTACAAAAATCATTTCCTATGAACTTTATAACCCTTTTGGGGGAGTGGCTGACTCCCCCCCCCTTTCCCCCAAGAACCAGGAAATAGAGGGTCTGGCCTATAGTTTTGGGTGTGTGTGTATTGAAAACTCTGTTCTCTTTCTTTCTGCCCCCCTTTTTAAAAAAGCTGGTGTGTTCCACTGCAGCCCACCTACAAGCATATTGTCCCACTCTGTGGCCTGACCTAGTAGAAGACACTGTAAGAAAGCTCCTTGAACCGTGGCCATAGGACCACATGAGCCTCCACGGCATTCTCTCTTGTGGCCACTGCTCCTCCTGGGGTCCCTCCCAGCGGTTGTGCCTCTTGCCCTCATAGGATGGGTTCCTGGTCTCCGAATGCAGCCACGCTACATCATGCCCTCTGATTTGCGAATGGCTTCTCTAGGGCCAAATGGCATACATTCTCCAACAGGATGCAACACTGTGGCCAGGGCGGTGTGGCTTATTGCTTGACAAAAGTTAGTCGGGCTTAAAAGCCTTGCTTAATTGGTGGCCCTCTCCTCCTTTCTTCAGATAAACACATGGCGGTCCATCACAGCACTGACACTTGCTGTAACTTTTAAGCCTGTCCTTAGTTTCACCCTCTGAGCCAAGGACTGTTAAGTGCCTCTTCCCAGATCATGGTCCGTGGAGGGCAGTGGATCATATTTATAGATAGACTGTTAAAAAAAAATGCTCCCTTTCATTATTTTGTGAGTGGAGAGAAAAATAAGCAGAAAGTTTGAAACACTGGAGAAGGAGGAACTGTTGTGTTTATTTTGAGGGCCAGGTGTTGAGGAGGAGAGGTGGGGGCTGGCTGGGGAATGTGGTTGCTTCACGAGAGCAAGGGCGGGACTGAGGCCGAAACAAAAGTGGTCACCGAGAACCGCTGGGGGAGGGACACAGAACTGGCTATCTTCAGTGGCCCCAAGTCTGCTTTGCCCCTCATCCCTTTGCTGTTAGCTGGCAGGCGCTGACCAAGCGGTTAGATCTGAGTGGGCACGACTCCTGCAAAGACTTGTGGGTCTAGTCCTCTGTTAAAAGTGCCAGAGAGTTGTCAAGTCCCACACAGACACAGATATGGTTAACTCCTGAGCCTTGTAGGTTGCCAGATGCTGTTCAGCAGATGCCAAAATATCTGCTCACATGCACACCGGACTTGACCCCTGGCCCTAATGTTTCCCAAATAGATTGCTGCAAGCCGGTACCATGGGGCTTGATAGCACCTCTTTGGTTGGTACCTAAGCAGTAAGAAAAATGGGATAACCCTTGCCCAGACCGCCTCTGCTGTCCATCCCTGCCCTCTCCCATTTTATTTTATTTGCATA